>NC_064622.1:41781191-42084221 GCF_023898315.1 Schistocerca nitens
CATGCACGCTCCCTGGAGCGACCCAAATCTCCATATGTCACACTGTGTACATCCTTACATCGTAGTCCACTCCACGAAGTTTGATACATCACTATTTGGTAGTAAATCTACACGTAATGCAGGTGATGTCATGGATTCTGCATGCAGTGAATTAATTTCGAATTATTTTGTACAGCTATGGCTTGTCAGCAATACCTGTTCTTTCAGATAAGCAAGTAACTGTCAAGTAATTTCGTTACAAAATATATATATATATATATATATATATATATATATATATATATATATATATATATATATATATATAATGTGTGTGTGTGTTTGTTTGTGGTCTACAGGACTTGTTTCTTTCTTTTCCCCATTTTTGTGAATCACTGGATGCTTTCATCACGGAAAATAAGTTTGCCGAATCCATTTCATGTAGTACACATTTATTTCAGTAAGTCAAGAACAGCTTGAGGAGACCTGGTGCTTCTTAACAGCACGAGTCTGTATCGCTTGCTAGCGAAAGAGGGCGCTCTTGTCACACGCTGACATTTCGTCCAGTGGGACGATGGCCTGATATCCCTCCCTCCCCCTCCCACCCCCAACCCTTTCCACAGTCTGGTTTCTCAACCCAGACACTTCTGGAAATTTGTGGTAAGGTCTTATGGGACCAAACTGCTCAGGTCATCGATCCCTAAGCTTACACACTACTTAGTCTAACTTAAAGTAACTTACGCTTAGGACGACACACACACCCATGCTCTCAGACGCTTCTCACCAGTACACAGAAGAAGAGAAATAAAAGGTGACTTAAGATCAGTTTGGTTCCAGAAAAAACTGAAAGCTACAGAATAAACTCTGACCTTAGGATTTTTTTTGCAACCGAAATCGGAGAGAAGTATACAAAAGGACGACTTTCCACTAGCAGCGGGTGGAAGACTACAAAAACGGTTTTCGGCGCGCGGGACACATTCTGGTTCTCCGAGCTGGGCTGCAGATTTTCAGTGAGCCGGAAGAAAAGGCAAACGTTTCCGACGCACATTGCTCTTCTCCTCCGCGGCATCGAAGCGCAGCCGACGGAGCGCACACCATGCTGCAAACGGACCGCCTAGCAGCGTGCGTAAAGGCGCTACTAGAAGACGAGACAGTGACGTCATAGTCCATCATTGAAGACGAGAGCGCGAGACATTTCCTGCTTATATTTCAAACGTATTAATTTTGTCCCTGCACCTATAACCAAGCACCAGCGGAAACTCTTTGGAAATAATCACATTTATGTTGTTACAGTGACAGTTTCAGCCATACCAAAGAGTCATATACAAATCTAAAAATTAAAAATATAGATAAAATTTTTTATGCAGTATTACAGACAACGTGTAAAATGTAAGGGGCAGCTAAATGAAAAATATACAAATGGAGAAAAAGTAATTAAACTGTTTATCATCTCAAAAGTAATCACCGCAACTGGTAACACATTTACCCCAGTGTGACGTAACACGGTCAGTACCTTCGCGGACAAATGTCTGCGGCTTCGTGCAGAACCACGATTGTACCCAGGCGTGGACCTTTTTATCCGAAACAAATCGATGGCCAGAACTCCAAAATAATGGACATTCCAGAGCGAGAGATCGAAACTGTAGTGAGGATGGGCAAGGGCTTACCAGCGAACCTTGTGCACCGTACTCGAAACAACCTTGCAACGTGAGGGCCCGTTACGAAGCCCTTACAAAACCTCCACACAGTCCGGGTCTCTCCGCATGCGATATTTTTGTAACCCTGAAGAAATACATTCGTCGCCGTCGGTTTGTTTCGGACGAAGAGTTACACGCCTGGGTACAATCATGGTTCCGCCGGCAGCAGCAAACATTTTTCCATGAAGGTTATGACTGTATTGTCTCGCAGTCGGATAAATGTATCAACAATTACGGCATTTACTTTCAAATAATAAACAGTTTACTTACTTTATTTCCACTCTCGGTTTCATTTGTCTTCTCCTCATAGTATTACGAAATAAAAATATTCTCATATCAGTTTAAGGTAATGGATTGAAAAGCAGATCCAAAAATAAAAATTCGACGAAGTACGGTATTTATAATTTTGTAACCATAACCAGATAGCGCTCTTCTCTTCTGTGGAAATCCTATCTCAGCACCTTCTTAAGTAATCAAATTCCGTAACCCTTAGCGAGTCTAAGAGTTTTTTGTTCAATAATACAATATTTATTGCGTATGACATCCTTTACATCTTTAGACATGAACATCGTCGACTAATGTGGCTGAAACCGGCAACGAAAGAATATATGGGAGACTGTATCGTAAAATAAATATTAACCATCTCACCATAATCGAGAATGGTGTTGCCTCTTCGTGTCCATTTCTCTATCACAAGATTAAGAATCCATACCAAACATATCGGCTCGTGCCCGTAGCAGAAACTGGAAGAACAGTGTTCGTCCTTTTGTCACTGACTAATCGGTCCTCGCTAACCGATTCTACCCGCCAAGCGCTGCAATTGGCTGGCTCACCTTAGATTTTAGGCTACTTGTTTAAGTCATCCCTTGCATTTTCCATCCAAAGATAGGCTGCTCTAAGATACATATTTCGTAAAAACTTTGTGAGATGGGGCGGTCATATACTGCACTTAGTGTCGTGACCACAATTCTTTTTGCCGGCCGAAGTGGCCGCGCGGTTCTGGCGCTGCAGTCTGGAACCGCGAGACCGCTACGGTCGCAGGTTCGAATCCTGCCTCGGGCATGGATGTGTGTGATGTCCTTAGGTTAGTTAGGTTTAACTAGTTCTAAGTTCTAGGGGACTAATGACCTCAGCAGTTGAGTCCCATAGTGCTCAGAGCCATTTGATCCATTTGAACCACAATTCTTTTTTATTTTGCACATATGATTCGTAAAATTAACTTCGATGTGATACTTTGTATCAGTAGCATTTTGATCGTTTGAAATTATCTCAATGCCAAAACGCGTAAAGATTAATGATAGATAGTAAAGAATCGTGGTCAAGACACAAGTTTTCAAAACGCGTAAGGATTAGTGATAGTAAAGAATTGTGTTATAAGCTACTCCGTCAGGTGGATGACTAAGGCTCTTTGAGACAAACTAGTGATTATCGATGCATGCGTGCATAAATGGCTTGGACGTGTCTAACAGCAAACGACTTTCGATGCATTTTGTGGTACAGCAGGAAGTAATGCCCGGAAAGGCGGACGAATGTACAGAGAAAAATATCACAACGCTGATAATTCTAAATAGAAGAAATTTGTCGCTGCGAATAGAAACTTGAGAGTAGCCGTGTAGTCAGAGCCACAGAGAGCTGAGCGACATTGTCAATCAGAGATGGTTCACATAGCATAATTCGAGAAGATGGTGTTGGATTGCGTGGAACACTTTCCGTGAAAGGCACTCACTGAAGGGTACTATATGGTAAATCTATATAGATAATAAAAATTGCTGTGTGTGTGTGTGTGTGTGTGTTCCAAATATCTTCCAAAACCGATTTCAACCAAATCGGATACATATATACCTTACTGTCAGGCAACAATCGCTGTGGTGGGTAAGAACAACCTAGCTATCATATTTCGGGAAATATGACGTCATAAACACCGAATGCGTGAAAAACTGCCGCATCGTACATTACGTTTAAATGTATTACTTCTCTGCTAGTAACTCTGTTCATAGCATATTTCGCAGACAGTATCCACATATGCCGCTTTGTATCACCGTAGGAAACATATTTCAAGAGATATGGTGACATAAACACCGAGATGCGCCTTTATGTGAGAAGTTTTGATACATTTTCTTCTTTACTAGTAAGACGCTCCTACAGTCGAATCAACTTAAGGAAACCCCCAAAACCTGGCTGGTTTTTTGACAGCTTTCAATAGCGAAGCGCAAACGACTGTAGGAGAAAACTATAGCTGTCTATAGAACTATGAAATGGTGTTGCCATAGAGACATAATCGCGTTGTCGACACGCGAATCAGCTACACCCAACGTACAGGAACTGTCCGGGATACTGTATTTAAACATTTGTACATAATGGATACTTCTCTCTACGGCTGTTTCATAATATCAAAGGTGTTTTCACGAATACATGGCAATGAAATTTTTGCGGTATATCAGTATAGACACAGTTCATTTTTTGTTTTCGTTTGTAATAGAAAATTAGAAAAATGAATACCTGAACAATGTCGGGTTTGTCACTGACTAATACAGCTGCCCCTACTGATGGGTCTCCTGCAACCAGCAACACCTTCAAAAACCAAGCATAAAATTTTCATATTCTCTCGCTCACTACGCGGAAACTACTAGTCCTACAGAAAAAATAAACAGGACCGTTTTGTAGGAAACTTAATGTAGTTAAATCTTATACTGGGATGTGTTTTCGCTTGAGGAAACCGTTTTCGAGCTTTTCAAAAAAAAAAAAAAATGCGTTTCAATGTCACTTTTGTATGTTTTTCTTGAATAACTCGAAAACCGTAGCCTCCAGTGGAAACGTATCCCAGTACAATGCTATTCAAGAAAAATGTACAAAACTGACTTTCAAACGTGTTTATTAGAATAACCTCGTAAACTGTGGCATCAGCGAAAACTTATATCAGGACAAAATTTAACTACATTAAATTTCCTACAGAAAGGTCCTGTTCGTTTTTTCTGTACGACTAATATTTTGCACATAGGGAGTAAAAGAATATAAAAATCTTGCATGTGGTTTTCGTGGTGTTGCGGTTTTGCATAAAATCCATCGGCAGGGGGAATTGAATAACCTTGTATAAAAACATGCAAGCGTTGGCACAATACTATTTTCAATCAAGAGTTCTGTTCTGTCAGTCTACAACATCGTAATGCATTCACTGCGACTGCCAGTAATCACTTTGAACAGCTGTTATGTACTTGAGCTGTTGTTGTTAACTGTACATTTTTTCAATAAGAATACGTATATTAATTCCTTATCATAAATTCTTAATATCAAAGTATTCAGTGCAGGATTTGAATTTGACAAAAAAGGTTTGACATACAACGCATGTGCTATCCACATAAAATCGCATTACTGCCATTCACCACACTAAGTGCTTTGAATGATCTTGTTGGGACTTCGTATCAATTAACTTTCACATAGGTTGCATCCCTTGGCAAGTATTTTACTGAGGTGTTCGAGAGAAAGTCACATATAAATGGCACGCATTAAGTGCAATGATTAGTATGTGTTCGATACTGCCAAAATTCCAACATTCACAACGCCATTATTCAATGTAAGTGAACTGGATGGAGGCTGCTGGGTCCTATTGGGAATAGGGACCTCGCCTCAATTAGGGCCTTACGACACCGACTAATTGTAATGGTACTGTGTATACTGATAAGCCAAAACATTATGACAACTGCACAACGCAACGGTGGGTGCCGCAGGGTGACTTTGTGGGTATGTGAAGCGATAACAGAAGTATGTAAGCACAGCAGAGGCGGACTGGGGATCACCCTAGCGGAGATATGGGTTGCAAATTGGGAAATCCATTGAGATAAGCCACGTTGACAAAGGGCAGATTATTATTACGTAGAGCGTGTGAACGAGTATCTCGAAAACGGCGAAGCTGGTCGAATGTTCACGTGCTACTGTCGTGAGCATCTACGGAAAGAGGTAGAAGGACAGTGAAACTACCGCTAGGCGCTAAATGATTGGACGACAACGACTCTCCACAGAACGTGGGGTTCGTGGGTTTGTCTGCTCTTTAAAGTAAGGTAGATGGTGATCTGTGGCATCTCTGCCGAAACAGCACAGGCAGAAGTGTTTCGGAGCACAATGTTCATCACGCATTTTTGAACATGGAGCTCCACAGCAGAAAACCCCTATGTGTTCTCATTTTGACACAACGACTTCGTCAATTACGACTGCAATGGGCACGGGACCATCGGGATTAGACCGTCAATAAATGGAAACGTGTAGGCTCTTGTACACTAGGTCGATGGTTGTCTTCACGAACGCCTTCATCGAGATGAACGGCGGCTCGAAACGTGCAGCGCGCCGCGGCCGCAGGCTGGTGGGAGCAGTATTATGCTATGGGAGACATTTTCCTGCGCTTCCATGGGACCTGTGATAGCGATCGAAGACATGCTGACAGCTGCGAACCACTTGCGTCGCTCATGCTTGATGACTTCCCCGATGGCGATGTCATCTTGTTCGTGTCTCGGACCCAGAATAATGCTACAGTGGTTTAAGCAGCATTGTAATGAACTGACGTTGATATTTAGCGGACCAAATTCGCCTGATGTAAATTCTATGGAACCCATCTCGGTCGCTGTCGGGTGCCAACACCGCGTACGCAAATCTGCGGCCCGTTATATCTAACACCATATATCTCCACAAAACTACCAACAAACTGTCGGATCTCCGGTATGTAGAGTCAGTAATGTAGTTCGTTCCAAAGATGGACAAACAAATTATTAAGTAGGTGGTCGTAATGTTTTGGCTCATCAATATTCCTTTTTCTGTAGCATTCGGGAGAGGACTCCAGTTACGTCAAATATGTCAAACTGGATCAAACAGTAACAATATAAACAGCGCCACAAAATATTACCCCGCTATCAGGTGAAGATACACCAATCAGAAGAAGGGACATGTAATGGGACATCTGCTAAGGCACAGTGTTAGTTAGTTAACTAGTCATTCGAAGTAGCAAAGAGACAAAATGTGTAAGGGTAAATCAAGAACAGAATACATAATACAGATTATAGAAGACTATAGGTATAATGGTATTTATAACGATTTTGGAAAAACGACGTTTTGTCTATGGAGTGCGTGATTGATTCTTTTGTAAACTTTTTTGTTTATTTATGGACACAATCACATGTTTATGACACAGTCATAACCGGTTTCGGCCATAAAATGACCATCTTCAGATTCTAAAGGCGGCATACACTGAACACAGATTCATGCGTTGTCTAACTTTGACAACGCATGAACCTGTGTTCAGTGTATGCCGCCTTTAGAATCTGAAGATGGTCATTTTATGGCCGAAACCGATTATGACTGTCTCATAAACATGTGATTGTGTCCATAAATAAACAAAAAATTTATAACAACGTACATAAACTATCTGACGCCGAAGGTAGAAACAGTCCTCTTATAATTTAGTTTTACATCTGAAGATGGCAAATTAGAGAATAACAATTAAAGACGTGATCTACACACTTTCGTTCACAAAATGGGCTTAATTGTTATGTTGAGATGAAAAGATTAGCAGCAGACAAGAAAGGGTGAAGGACAGCGTCAGACCAGACAACAGAATGGATAATGACATAAAAGGAAGAATTGTACTATTTAAAGGTCTCACAGGGTTTCGTCTTATAACAATGAACTGAAGTCTTACTCCTATATGTAATACTCGCTTCTGAACTGCAGACAATGCATCAAAAAAGAGCTATTTGCTATGCCTATAGCTGGATAGAGTTCAGGCTTGTACAGTAGAGTCGATGTTTATTTTGGTCATGTTGCACCATTTGCTAGGAGGTCGGCTTTATGTTCCCAGTAATGCTTTCTTTGTTCCAAATAACGAAAGCAGTTCCATTCTAGTGGTATGGTGGCTTCACAAGAATTTATAAATTATGACACTGCAAATTTGGCAGAAACAATTAAGGCTAAAAATTCTTATCTTTGAAATTAAGCTTAAGAGCCAGTGCAATTACGTGAGCCTGGCTTGTAGAGCGAGAGGCAGTGGTTAGCGTTCACGTTTTGACAGCTCAGCAGCTAACCAGACGAGCGAGGCATGCGAGGAAAGCTCAGACCTGCGTGCCGGATGCGGAATTTTCCAAAGGACGGACAGCATGTGTGCTGGGCAGAAGACACGACACAATGGCGTCTAAGAAGGTCGAAATGCAAGATGAATCACATATTTTCAGTGAAATTATACACACATCAAAAAAGTTTTGCACCACCCCAGTTCCCAGAACTCCTGCAAATGGACGTTGACTGTGTATATCGTATCACAGACACAGTTCCTTTGACTTTTCAGAGAAGTCACTAAGCCCGCCCAAAACATGTAAACAATCATGCATGAGCAACGCCTATCAGACGGAGGGAATCCGACAGTCGATCAGTTACAAACATTCTACCAGGAAGGAGGTACGCAGCTCGTGTTGTCTGTAGTTCAACCATGCCTAGACGGTCAATACCGCAGTTCGATAGCGTCCGCTTTGTTACTTTGTGCCAGCAAGGGCTCTCGACAAGGGAAGTGACCAGGCGTCTCGGAGTAAACCAAAGCGATGTAGTACGGACATGGAGGAGATACAGAGAGACATGAACTGCTCAGGCCACCCAAGGGCTACTACTGCAGTGGATGACCGCTACCTACAGATTATGGCTCGGAGGAACCCTGACAGCACCGTGTTGAATAATGCTTTTCGTGCAGCCACAGGACATCATGTTACGACTCACTGAGCGCAATAGGCTGCATGATGCGCAACTCACTCCCGACGTCCAAGGACAGGTCTATCTTTGCAACCACGACACCGTGAAGCGCGGTACAGAAGTGCCCAACAACATGCCGAATGGTCCACTCAGGATTGGCATCACGTCCTCTTCACCAACGAATGTCGCATATGCTTTCAACCAGACAATCGTCGGAGACGTGTTTGATTTCAACCCGGTCATGCTGAACGCCTTAGACACATTGTCCAGCGAGTGCAGCAAGGTGGAGGTTCCCTGCTGTTGTGGAGTGGCATCATGTGGGGCCGACGTACGCCGCTGGTGGACCTGGAAGGCGCCGTAACGGCTATACGATACGTGAATGCCATCCTCCGTCCGATAGTTCAACCATATCGGCAGCGTATTGGCGAGGCATTCATCTTCATGGACGACAATTCGAGTCCCCATCGAGCACATCTCCAGGATAACGATATCGCTCGACTAAAGTGGCCAGCATGTTCTGCAGACATGAATCCTATCGAACATGTCTGGGATAGATTGTAAAGGGCTGTTTATGGACGACGTGACCCACCAGTCAGTCTGAGGGATCTATGCCGTAACGCTGTTGATGATTGGGGACAATCTGGACCAACAGTGCCTTGATGAATTTGTGGATAGTATGCCAGGACGAATAAAGGCATACATCAATGCAAGAGGACGTGCTACTGGGTATTGGAGGTACCGCTGTGAACAGCAATCAGGACCACTAGCTCTGAAGGTCCCGCTGTGTGGTGGTACAACATGCAATGTGTGGTTTTCATGAGCTATAAAAAGGGCGGAAATGATGTTTATGTTGGTCTCTGTTCCAATTTTCTGTACATATTCCGGAACTTTCGGAACCGAGGTGTCGCAAAACTTTTCTTGATGTGTGTATTAGTGTCCCCACAAAAACGATACAGAATAACCAAGTACACGAGACAATCGCGGCGATGAGAGGAACTCATTGCAGCTTTGGGCATGGTTCTAGGATTAGTGTTAAGCAATTTGAGTTTGTTTTTAATTGTTGTTGTTGGGGTATTCAGTCCGAAAACTAGTATGAAGCAGCTCTTCATGCTGCTCTATCCTGTGCAAGGCTCTTCATCTCCGAATATCTATTGCAACTCACATCCATTTGAACTCCTTAACTGTATTCACCTCTTGATCCCCCTCTACGATTCCTATTGTTCCCCCTCCCCACCAATATTAAACTGGTGATCCCTTGATTTCTCACAATGTGTCCTATCAACAAATCCCTTCTTTTAGATAAGTTACGCCACAAATTATTTTCTCCCCAGTTCAACCGCTCTTTCAAATACTTGACTGTCTCTGACAGAATTACAATATCATCGGCAAACCTCAAAGTTTTTATTTCTTCTCATTGGACTTTAATTCCTAATCCAAATTTTTCTTTGGTTTCCTTTACTGCTTGCTCAATGTACGGATTGAATAAAATTGGGGGTAGGCTACAACCCTGTCTCACGTCCTTCTCAACCAGTGCCTCCCTTTCACGCCCATCGACTCTTATAACTACCGACTTGTTTCTCTACAACTTCTAAACAGTCTTTAGCTCCCCATATTTTACTCCCGCTACTTTCAGAATTTCAAAGTGAGTCTTCCAGTCAACATTGCCAAAAGTTTTCCCAAGTCTACAAACGCTGTAAACGTAGGATTGTCTTCCCTTAACCTATCTTCTAAGAAAAGTCGTTGGGTTAGAATTGCCTCGCACGTTTATAAGTATCTTCGGAATCCAAACTGATCTTCCCCGATGTCGGCTCCTACCAATTTTTCCATATTTATATAAAGGATTTTTTTCTGTAAAGAATTCGTGTTTGTATCTAGCAACCACGACTTGTTAATGGAATAGCTCGATAATATTCATACCTGTCAAAACACGCTTTCTTTGGAATTGGAATTATTATATACGCCTTAAAGTCTGAGGGTATTTCGCCTGTATCATACACCTTGCACACCTGATGGGAAACTTTTGTCAGGGCTGGCTCTCCCAAGGATATCAGTAGTTCTGAAGGTATGTCGCCTACTCCTGGGGTCTTAGTTCTACTTAGGTACTTCAGTGCTCTGTTTTCAACTACAATAGATTATAAACATAATAACAACAAAACTACTAGAGCAGTTTGATCATATGCCACATGAAACCTGACGACATCGATAAACAGAACAGCCTACTTTTCAAATCATGCATGTGTATTAGAATTATAGACACGTTTATTGTAATTTTACACACTCGTAGTATACTAATGCAGGACCAGAGGCCTGCAAATGAATTGCGTACAACCTCTGGTTACATTGCCTAAGCTCTGCTCACATAACTTACATTAACTATTGTTTATATTTTTAGTCCGCAATTCATATGAGACCACCACTCACGTATGGATGTGCATTATATAAATAAACATTTATTTGGTTTGTTGTATGAATTTCTGATTTTGTGAAAGTAATTAATCCAACAGAATTTATCCAGTCATTTGACATAATTTTATATTATTCATTGTCTACTTCCTAAAAAGGGCTTGAGGATTAATTCAGTATTAAATGCATGGGCTTCAAAGCGACGGTACTCAATCGAATCCTCTCATAAAAAAGCGAGTGACGCCAACAAATTAGTTTCTACATTGCCCACACTAACAGTGGCCGACAAAACCGCCAGGGCGCCCGCAATATTCTCTTCGTAATCTTGTTAGTGGCGCAAGTGGCGCAAGAAAGTTATGGGCGGAAAGTTTTAGTCTCGCCTCAGTGCTGACACAAGATGAAAGTCCTGTGCAACTTTGTCTTCGTGCGAGCATAAGAGGCATATTCCAGACTTTGCAGTCAGGAATCCATACTAACTGAGCAGGTACACACTCGTTTGAAACCAAACCATCTCATCTGCTTGTATTGTATCACTTCTTTCCACAGAAATGATTCAAACGGAAGGATTAACATAACTTTCTCCATAATGAATTTGCTTGACGCCCTGAGAAGATTTTCAGCCACCAGTCACTGTTTCATTTGTGGAAATCATTTTATTTCGTATGACCGGATGGATACTTTCATTCCCATCGATGAACGCTACGCACTTATTTAATGTAACGCTATTACACACTTAAGATACGTAATTATGTTTTCTGGCGCTTTCTCGCAACATCTTATCTCTGTTGCTTTGGCTATGCGATCCGTCTTATACTACGTCGAGGTAGAACGACATCGAACTACCCCGTTTTAGCGACCTTCTTTAGGGAGTGGGGTCCTACTACAACAGGTTATGTCTTTTTATTTGATATTATTCAAGGCCATTAAAATTGCAACATCATGCAGGCGACACGAATTACAATGCAATCGCTCAAATTAGATAGGAGTTATGCCATCTACATCCATAAACAAATTAATATTGCTACACCACGAAGATGACGTGCTACAGACGCGAAATTTAACCGACAGGAAGAAGATGCTGTGATATGCAAATGATTAGCTTTTCAGAGCATTCACACAAGGTTGGCGCCGGTGGCGACACCTACAACATGCTGACATGAGGAAAGTCTCCAACCGATTTCTCATACACAACCCGCATCTGACCGGCGTTGCCTGGTGAAACGTTGTTGTGATGCCTCGTGTAAGGAGGAGAAATGCGTACCATCACGAGTCTGACTTTGATAAAGGTCGGATTATAGCCTATCGCGATTGCGGTTTATCGTAACGCGACATTGCTGCTCGCGTTGGTGGAGATCCAATGACTGTTAGCAGAATATGGAATCGGTGGGTTCAGGAGGGAAATACGGAACGCCGTGCTGGATCCCAGCGGCCTCGTATCACTAGCAGTGGAGATGACAGGCATCTTATCCGCATGGCTGTGACGGATCGTGCCGCCACGTCTCGATCCCTCAGCCAACAGATGGGGACGTTTGCAAGACAACAACCATCTGCACGAACAGTTCGACGACGTTTGCAGCAGCATGGACTATCAGCTCGGAGACCACTGCTGTCGTTACCCTTGACGCTGCATCACAGACAGGAGCGCCTGCGATGGTGTTCTCAACGACGAACCTGGGTGCACGAATGGCAAAACGTCATCTTCTCGGATGAATCCAGGTTCTGTTTACAGCATCATGATGGTCGCATGCGTGTTTGGCGACATCGCAGTGAACGCACCTTGGAGGCGTGTATTCTTCTTCGCCATACTGGCGTATCACCCGGTGTGATGGTATGGGTTGCCACTGGTTACACGTCTCGGTCACCTCTTGTTAGCATTGACGGCACTTTGAACAGTGGACGTTACATTTCAGATGTGTTACGACCCGTGGCTCTACCCTTCATTCGATCCCTGCGAAACCCTACATTTCAGCAGGGTAATGCACGACCGCATGTTGCAGGTCCTGTACGGGCCTTTCTGGATACAGAAAATGTTCGACTGCTGCCCTGGCTAGCACATTCTCCAGATCTCTCACCAAGTGGTATCGTGTTGAAGCTACACGGACAGCTGTACCTGTACACGCCACCCAAGCTTTGTTTGACTCAATGCCCAGGCGTATGAAGGCCGTTATGACGGCCACAGATGTTCGTTCTGGGTACTGATTTCTCAGGATCTCTGCACCCAACTTGCGTGAAAATGTAATTACATGTCAATTCTAGTATGATATATTTGTCCAATGAATACCCGTTTTCATCTGCATTTCTTCTTGGTGTAGCAATTTTAATGGCCAGTAGTATATCTACGCATGTATGTATGTTCCACATCTTTTTTCAAGCCACTGGACCCATTTCAACCAAACTTGGTACATACATCATACACCATCTGGAAAGTATCACTGTGGGGCTAGGAACTACCCACCTAACAAAGGGGTGAGGGTTGAGAGTGAAAAAGCAATTTACCAAACGACGCGAAACTGCCCATACTTTAGGTATCCAGTATTTGAGAATGGGAACTCTTAGAGACTTGCAACTAACTTTATACATAATTTCAAACTTTTACGAAACTTTTTCTTGCTGCCGACCCCACAAAATAATGAAAGGAGAAAAAAAGTTTGTTGCTTACTGCATTTTTGCAGTTGGTGAACTGCCACATGAGCGTGAGGTTTTCATTTATGACCTCTTCACTACTGTGTTCGTGACACATTTTTCAGGCAGTTTTCGCAAATGCCACTGAATGTACCAGAAAATTTATATCGTTGTACCTCATTTAATGCAGGAGTTACGACGTCATAAACACTGAATGCGCGAAAAACTACCGCATCATGCAAGACGTTCAAATTTGTTACTTTGTTGCTACTAACTCTATTCGCAACAGTTTTAGCAGGCAGTATCCACATTTGCCGCTGAACGTACTGTAACGCAGCCGTTTAGTACGGCATAGCATTCAGTCGATACGAAGATTCATACCCTCTACGAATCTAAATAATCCATATTAGTTATGATCCGATTTTTTTCAAAGTTGGTACACAGCCTTTTGTTATTAATGAAATGATGCTGTCAAAATTTCAGATTTTTATTTATTATAGTTCTGGAGATAAAGAGAATTACCTAAAAGTCCTAAAAATTACGCTTGTTTTTTAAAAACCAAGTTAGGAACAAATACAGATTGACTTTCATTATCAGTTGAAGCCATTCCAAAGAGGAAATAGTGAGCTAATTTCGGTTCGAACATATCGTGGCAGAAGCGACTGGAGTTACGAACATTTTAATGAAAGTTTGATGTTTCTGAACTAAATAGTTTGAGAGATATGAGCGTGTGAACTTTCTGCTCATAGTAACAACTCTGCGTGGCGTGTTTCGTGGTCGGTACAGAATATTTTGGCGAGCACCTCTTTCGAATAAGATCACTGAAACAAATGAATGTTTAACTCACGAATAATTGTGGGTCTGTGACTTGTAGAACGTGAAAATTAGTCATTTCGGACTTACTAAAATTCTGGTTGCTTTTCGAGTGAATATTTGCTATACAGGCAGTGAACTTTGAATGATAACGTTTTACCATATTAAATACAGACTTGATAGCCATTTCATGTGTTTCAATATGAATAAAAAGCAGAGTTAATCTGATTTTAAACGCTTTTCTGCAAGTAGACTGAAGATCCCGGACGCACGATTCTTTAATCACGAACTTTCAGGAACTGACTTTCAGCCAGAGTTACGCGGCCTCTGTGTGGTAGGTATTAGGTAGTGGTTTCATCAACGTTGCTTTACACTGCCTGACACGTATCTGTTACCGCAGAGTGAAGTGACATCGGCAAAAATCCTATCGAGGTAGGTGAAATGAACGATAGCGTTAACAAAAACGCACACGACCGACCGCGCCCCGCCACAGTTGTAAGTAGGCTGTTTAAGTTTTTATGTTGGTACCGCCATGTAGCGCTCTGTATGGAAATCACTGGCTGTGCTGTGTGCAGTCTGTGGCTGGTTTGCATTGTTGTTTGCTATTGTAGTGTTGGGGAGCTGGATGTGAACAGCGCGTAGCGTTGCGCAGTTGGAGATGAGTCGCCAGCAGTGGTGGATGTTGGGAGAGAAATGGAAGAATTTTGAGAGCGGACGATCTGGACGTGTGTCCATCAGAAAGAGTAAATTTGTAATATTGGATATTATGAACTGATATATATATATATATATATATATACACTCCTGGAAATGGAAAAAAGAACACATTGACACCGGTGTGTCAGACCCACCATACTTGCTCCGGACACTGCGAGAGGGCTGTACAAGCAATGATCACACGCACGGCACAGCGGACACACCAGGAACCGCGGTGTTGGCCGTCGAATGGCGCTAGCTGCGCAGCATTTGTGCACTGCCGCCGTCAGTGTCAGCCAGTTTGCCGTGGCATACGGAGCTCCATCGCAGTCTTTAACACTGGTAGCATGCCGCGACAGCGTGGACGTGAACCGTATGTGCAGTTGACGGACTTTGAGCGAGGGCGTATAGTGGGCATGCGGGAGGCCGGGTGGACGTACCGCCGAATTGCTCAACACGTGGGGCGTGAGGTCTCCACAGTACATCGATGTTGTCGCCAGTGGTCGGCGGAAGGTGCACGTGCCCGTCGACCTGGGACCGGACCGCAGCGACGCACGGATGCACGCCAAGACCGTAGGATCCTACGCAGTGCCGTAGGGGACCGCACCGCCACTTCCCAGCAAATTAGGGACACTGTTGCTCCTGGGGTATCGGCGAGGACCATTCGCAACCGTCTCCATGAAGCTGGGCTACGGTCCCGCACACCGTTAGGCCGTCTTCCGCTCACGCCCCAACATCTTGCAGCCCGCCTCCAGTGGTGTCGCGACAGGCGTGAATGGAGGGACGAATGGAGACGTGTCGTCTTCAGCGATGAGAGTCGCTTCTGCCTTGGTGCCAATGATGGTCGTATGCGTGTTTGGCGCCGTGCAGGTGAGCGCCACAATCAGGACTGCATACGACCGAGGCACACAGGGCCAACACCCGGCATCATGGTGTGGGGAGCGATCTCCTACACTGGCCGTACACCACTGGTGATCGTCGAGGGGACACTGAATAGTGCACGGTACATCCAAACCGTCATCGAACCCATCGTTCTACCATTCCTAGACCGGCAAGGGAACTTGCTGTTCCAACAGGACAATGCACGTCCGCATGTATCCCGTGCCACCCAACGTGCTCTAGAAGGTGTAAGTCAACTACCCTGGCCAGCAAGATCTCCGGATCTGTCCCCCATTGAGCATGTTTGGGACTGGATGAAGCGTCGTCTCACGCGGTCTGCACGTCCAGCACGAACGCTGGTCCAACTGAGGCGCCAGGTGGAAATGGCATGGCAAGCCGTTCCACAGGACTACATCCAGCATCTCTACGATCGTCTCCATGGGAGAATAGCAGCCTGCATTGCTGCGAAAGGTGGATATACACTGTACTAGTGCCGACATTGTGCATGCTCTGTTGCCTGTGTCTATGTGCCTGTGGTTCTGTCAGTGTGATCATGTGATGTATCTGACCCCAGGAATGTGTCAATAAAGTTTCCCCTTCCTGGGACAATGAATTCACGGTGTTCTTATTTCAATTTCCAGGAGTGTATATATATATATATATATATATATATATATATATATATATATATATATATATATATATGAATGATGACTTTGGAACATTATTAAGGTAAATACATTGTTTGTTCTCTATCAAAATCTTTAATTTGTTGACTATGCCGATCAGTAGTTAGTGCCTTCAGCAGTTAGAATCTTTTTTTAACTGGCAGTATTGGCGCTCGTTGTATTGCAGTAGTTCGAGTAACGAAGATTTTTGTGAGGTAAGTGATTCATGAAAGTTATAGGTTATTGTTAGTCAGGGCCATTCTTTTGTAGTGATTATTGAAAGTCCGATTGCGTTGCGCTTAAAATATTGTGTGTCAGTTTAGTGATGATCAGAATAAGTAAAGAGAGAAATGTCTGAGTACGTTCAGTTTTGCTCAGTTGTTTGAAAATCAAATAACGTAAGGGGTTTACCAGCACAGTAATTCAGAAATTTTTCTAAGGGGAGGTTTCATAGTACCTACAAAAATGTATCATTCTACGAGACATACTTCAGGAGACGTAACTTCATATACACTGAAATGCGTGAGAAACTGCCGTATCGTGCATGACGTTTTCATTTTTAGGTTATTTACTACTTTATTCACAGTACGTATTGCAGATAGTAGGCACATATACCACTGAATGTACCTACACAATTATATCATTGTGTAGCTCATGGTTCAGGAGATCCGACGTCAACAAGATTAAGGTGCGTAAATTACAGAGGCGAAATATGGGTACAAATATGCGTGAAATATTTTGAACACGTGTGAAATACAGCGTGTTCGAAAATTTCCGCTACAAACTTCTGGGAAATACAGAGAGGAATGAATACACAATATTTTAAATAGGAATCCATGTCCAGAAACGTACCGTTTCCGTGCGACAGCCATTTGAAAACTGTTGTAATGCGACTACTTTTACAAGTAAGTGATTAGGCGTTACCCAGTACATCACTTGTTTTTATTAATAGCCAAAGAAATTTCTCGTGTACTTGTTGACGGGTTCTCTTCAGCTACACTGGTGTCCAAAATCAAAGCAACAAACTGCTATATCCCAGTCCTGAGTCTAATTCACAATTTAATCACACAAACTGTCAACAGCACGTAATGGTTCTTTATTTACGTGACCATTACGGCACTCCGACCCCAGTTCTCGATACCAGTAACATCGTACTACTTTTCTGCGAAGTAACAGACATACACTCCTGGAAATGGAAAAAAGAACATATTGACACCGGTGTGTCAGACCCACCATACTTGCTCCGGACACTGCGAGAGGGCTGTACAAGCAATGATCACACGCACGGCACAGCGGACACACCAGGAACCGCGGTGTTGGCCGTCGAATGGCGCTAGCTGCGCAGCATTTGTGCACCGCCGCCGTCAGTGTCAGCCAGTTTGCCGTGGCATACGGAGCTCCATCGCAGTCTTTAACATTGGTAGCATGCCGCGACAGCGTGGACGTGAACCGTATGTGCAGTTGACGGACTTTGAGCGAGGGCGTATAGTGGGCATGCGGGAGGCCGGGTGGACGTACCGCCGAATTGCTCAACACGTGGGGCGTGAGGTCTCCACAGTACATCGATGTTGTCGCCAGTGGTCGGCGGAAGGTGCACGTGCCCGTCGACCTGGGACCGGACCGCAGCGACGCACGGATGCACGCCAAGACTGTAGGATCCTACGCAGTGCCGTAGGGGACTGCACCGCCACTTCCCAGCAAATTAGGGACACTGTTGCTCCTGGGGTATCGGCGAGGACCATTCGCAACCGTCTCCATGAAGCTGGGCTACGGTCCCACACACCGTTAGGCCGTCTTCCGCTCACGCCCCAACATCGTGCAGCCCGCCTCCAGTGGTGTCGCGACAGGCGTGAATGGAGGGACGAATGGAGACGTGTCGTCTTCAGCGATGAGAGTCGCTTCTGCCTTGGTGCCAATGATGGTCGTATGCGTGTTTGGCGCCGTGCAGGTGAGCGCCACAATCAGGACTGCATACGACCGAGGCACACAGGGCCAACACCCGGCATCATGGTGTGGGGAGCGATCTCCTACACTGGCCGTACACCACTGGTGATCGTCGAGGGGACACTGAATAGTGCACGGTACATCCAAACCGTCATCGAACCCATCGTTCTACCATTCCTAGACCGGCAAGGGAACTTGCTGTTCCAACAGGACAATGCACGTCCGCATGTATCCCGTGCCACCCAACGTGCTCTAGAAGGTGTAAGTCAACTACCCTGGCCAGCAAGATCTCCGGATCTGTCCCCCATTGAGCATGTTTGGGACTGGATGAAGCGTCGTCTCACGCGGTCTGCACGTCCAGCACGAACGCTGGTCCAGCTGAGGCGCCAGGTGGAAATAGCATGACAAGCCGTTCCACAGGACTACATCCAGCATCTCTACGATCGTCTCCATGGGAGAATAGCAGCCTGCATTGCTGCGAAAGGTGGATATACACTGTACTAGTGCCGACATTGTGCATGCTCTGTTGCCTGTGTCTATGTGCCTGTGGTTCTGTCAGTTTGATCATGTGATGTATCTGACCCCAGGAATGTGTCAATAAAGTTTCCCCTTCCTGGGACAATGAATTCACGGTGTTCTTATTTCAATTTCCAGGAGTGTATTTTTGTGACAATATTCACATTTGGTTTTATTAATGTATAGGTACTCCGATGTATCGATGTATTACAGTGATACGGTTCTTGTGTGTATTCGTTTCTGTGAGACTGTCATAATCTTTTATTTTATTTTATTTTATTTATTTATTTATTGTTCCGTGGGACCACATTTAGGAGAAGTCTCCATGGTCATGGAACGAGTCAATACATGAAATTATAACACGATTGTAGAAACAGATAAAATGAAATATAAGAAACATATTCAGGCGACAAGTCGTTAGTTTAAATAAAGAAAATCAAGAATGTAACACTGGAATTTGCTTAATTTTTTAGCACTTCCAGGAGCTTCTCGACAGAATAGAAGGAGTGAGCCATGAGGAAACTCTTCAGTTTAGACTTAAAAGTGTTTGGGCTACTGCTAAGATTTTTGAGTTCTTGTGGTAGCTTATTGAAAATGGATGCAGCAGAATACTGCACTCCTTTCTGCACAAGAGTCAAGGAAGTGCATTCCACATGCAGATTTGATTTCTGCCTAGTATTAACTGAGTGAAAGCTGCTAACTCTTGGGAATAAGCTAATATTGCTAACAACAAACGACATTAAAGAAAATACATACTGTGAGGGCAATGTCAAAATTCCCAGACTATTGAATAGGGGTCGACAAGAGGTTTTCGAACTTACACCATACATAGCTCGAACAGCCCGTTTTTGAGCCAAAAATACCCTTTTTGAATTAGAAGAATTATCCCAAAAAATAATACCATATGACATAAGCGTATGAAAATATGCGAAGTATACTACTTTTCGTGTTGAAATGTCACTTATTTCAGATACTGTTCTAATGGTAAATAAAGCGGCATTTAGTTTCTGAACAAGATCCTGAACATGGGCTTTCCACAACAGCTTACTATCTATCCGTACGCCTAGGAACTTGAACTGTTCTGTCTCGCTTATAACATGCCCATTCTGTCTGATTAAAATGTCAGTTCTTGTTGAATTGTGAGTTAGAAACTGTAAAAACTGAGTCTTACTGTGATTTAGCATCAAATTATTTTCCACAAGCCACGAACTTATATCATGAACTACATTATTTGATAATGTTTCAATATTACACACAAGATCCTTCACTACCAAGGTGGTGTCATCAGCAAACAGAAATATTTTTGAATCACCTGTAATACTAGAAGGCATATCATTTATATAAATAAGAAACAGCAGTGGCCCCAGCACCGACCCCTGGGGAACGCCCCATTTAACAGTGCCCCATTGGGACTGAACATCATTACCACTCTCAATATTGCGGAGGATTACCTTCTGCTTTCAGTTCTTAAAGTAGGAGGCGAACCAATTGTAAGCTACTCCCCTTACTCCATAATGTTCCAACTTCTGCAGTAATATTTTGTGGTCAACACAGTCAAAAGCCTTCGTTAAATCAAAGAAAACACCTATCGTTCGCAACCTTTTATTTAATCCGTCCAAAACCTCACAGAGAAAAGAGACTATAGCATTTTCAGTTGTTCAGCCATTTCTAAAACCAAACTGTACATTTGACAGCAAATTATGTGAATTTAAATGCTGCAGTAACCTTGTATATACAACCCTCTCGATAACTTTAGCAAACACCGATGGCATAGAAATAGGTCTATAATTGTCAACATTATCCCTGTCTCCCTTTTTATAAAGTGGCTTCACTACCGAGTACTTTAATCGGTCAGGAAACCGACCACTCCTAAAGGAAAAGTTACAGATATGGCTAAGTACTGAGCTAACATACGTGGAACAATACTTCAGTATTCTGCTAGATACCCCGTCATATCCATGAGAGTTCTTGGTCTTTAGTGATTTAATTATTAACCCAATCTCCCTCTTGTCAGTATCATGGAGGAGCATTTCAGGTAACAGTCTCAGAACACTTTTTTCTAAGAGCGCTATATGATTCCCCGTTGGGACTAGGTTTCTATTTAGTTCACCTGCTATATTCAGAAAGTGATTATTAAATACTGTACATATATGCGACTTATCAGTAACACGGACATCCCCACTACGCACTGATTCTATATTCTCGACCTGTCTCTGCAGACCAGCCACTTCCTTTGACTGACCATATGGTTTTAATTTTATCCTGAGACTTAGCTATTCTATCTGCATACCACATACTTTTTGCCTTCCTAATAAGTTTTTTAAGCACCTTACAATACTGTTTGTAATGGGCTGCTGCATTTAGATTTTGACTGTTTCTAACGTTTTGATATAATTGCCACTTTGTTCTACAAGATATTCTCATCCCATTAGTCAGCCACCCAGGCTGCCTGTTTGTGCTAGTACCCTGTTTTGAACGTTCCAACGGAAAGCAACTTTCAAAGAGCACGAGAAAAGTCTTGAGGAAAGCATTATATTTATCGTCTACTGTATCAGCACTATAAACATCTTGCCACTCTTGTTCCTTGATAAGGTTTACAAAAGTCTGTACAGTAACTGGATCAGCTTTCCTAGAAAGTTGGTAACTATATTTAACATGTGTTGCAGCACAAAAATCTTTTAGACTTAAAATTTGTGCATCATGATCTGAAAGGCCATTCACCTTTTTGCTAACAGAATGCCCTTCTAATAATGACGAATGAACAAAAATATTGTCTATGGTTGTTCTACTGTTCCCTTGCACTCTCGTTGGGAAGAATACGGTTTGCATAAGATTATATGAATTAAGGAGGTCTGCCAGCATCCTTTTCCTTGCACAATCACTTATACAATTAATATTGAAGTCACCACATATAACTAACTTTTTGTATTTCCTATAAAGTGAACCAAGAACCTCCTCTAGCTTTAGCAAAAATGTTGTGAAATCGGAGTCTGGGGATCTATAAATAACAACAGTAAGAAGTTTAGCTCCACTAAATTTAACCACACCTGCACAACATTCAAACACCTTTTCAGTGCAGTACTTTGAAACATCAATTGACTCAAATGGGATACCGTTTTTCACATACATGGCTACTCCCCCACACCGCAAAGAGCTCCTAGAAAAGCTGCCAGCCAACCTGTATCCTGGTAAAGGAAGCCTCTGAATTATCTCCTTATTTAAGAAGTGTTCAGATATACCAATAATTTCAGAGTCAACATCTATAAGCAGTTCACTAACTTTATCTCTAATACCTTGTATATTTTGATGAAATATACTAATTCCCTCATTAATCGGATACCCAAGCTTTGCAGAAAGTGGTTTCTTTGTTAGAGAGACTTCCCTTAAACAGGAATACCTATCAGCTGACTTCAATCTAAAAAAGGTACAGCTCTAACACCCACAACTACCGGAATTTTCCCATGAGTGATCCCACCACCCCCACCTATGCTGTCACCTATAAGTTTTGCCAACCTCCCCTTCCCATACCTGTTGAGGTGCAGGCCATATCTAGTGAAACCCGTCCTGCTGATAGACTCCACCGACACCACTGAAATGTGACTCATGCCTTCTGTCATCAGCGCACCCCCAAGTCTCATGTTATTACGCCTGACGGCTGTATTAAGATGAGGCCGATCGTGACGCTGAAACAGTTCCACGAAATGCACATTCGTGTTGCCAGTCTGAGTGGCTATCTTTTCCAGGTCACCATCTATGTCATACTCCCCATCCCTATCAATACTATTACCAGCCCCACCCACAATCACTACCTGATCCTCTTTAGTAAAATCCCTACATAACCCCCCTATGTTAAAAGTCACCTGAGCCAATCCTGCATTAGGCTTCACAATGCTGGTGACCTGGTACTCACTCCCCAAAACTTCCTGCAACTGCTGGCCTACACCTCTACCATGAGAACTACCTAACAGCAGAACCTTCTTCTTTCTCTTAGACTTTGCAACTGTCCTAGCCACCGTAACTTTGACTTACTTGTAACCGTTTTGGCGCGAATGCGCACAGAGCAGTCTTTCTTTCATTTTGCAGCAGTTATGTTGTTATTTCGCTTTGTAAAAGAACTGTCAAGTTTTGTGTTTGGTTAAAGTGCAAATTAAATACATGAAGATTGATACAAAACTGTTTTCTTGATTAAAAATGGTTCAAATGGCTCTGAGCACTATGGGACTTAACATCTCAGGTCATCAGTCCCCTAGAACTTAGAACTACTTAAACCTAACTAACCTAAGGACATCACACACATCCATGCCCGAGGCAGAATTCGAACCTGCGACCGTAGCGGTAGCGCGGTTCCAGACTGAAGCGACAAGAACCGCTCGGCCACCAGCGGCTGACTTTCTTGATGATGTGACAATTAGGAAGAAGTATATGTGAATTTACAAGAAGTTTAATAAAAATGTAGATCGTGAACACCAAGTCAAAAATTATTTCTACCATACCATTGTTCTGATCTGGGATTGTTTGACCATTAAGAATTTCCTGAAAAACGCATTTGTTAGGTCTTTCAAATAATTGCTAAAATGCAGATCTGGACCTTCTAGCAGTCAAAGTGGAATCACCCTAGAATCAACAAGATGAGCCATAACAACTTAGACGAAATCTACGTGGGAATCCGTTCAAGATAAGTGCCAAAATTAAAGACTTTTTTACAGTGACTTCATTATTTCCATTCTGACGATACCAACCACAGCCAATAACTTTGTTGTTGCCCGATAAAGCGAAGATATGCTGCTTGAGCAACATTATTACTTTGCAAGTGGTGGTATTGTTAGAAGCTGTATTCAATGACGTCAGGGCACCTATCAAGAGGGTAGTCCCACATTCGTAATCACTGTAGGAAGAGTGGCAGCAAGAGACTCGATGTGTTCCGATCGTTTAATATGAATCGTTCTGTTGTTTCTCGGACGAGGCGGCAGTTTATAGAGACCGAAACTGTATCCTAGAGACCAGGACAGGGCTGACCACGTGTGAGATCAGAAAGAGTTGGCCGTTATTTGGCTGTAAGTGCACGACGGTACCGCCTTACTACTGTATTGCAACAGGTATCTGACCTCGTAGCATACCCTGCACATGTTGCATCGAGGCAAACGGAGTACAGAAGGCTTCAGTAGAGCGGCCTTTATTGTTGGAGACCTGCTGTGTCTTTACCTCAGGTGTGTCTTCACGGAAGGGAACGTCTAGAATGGAGCCGTCAACATCTCACCTGGACAGTCGAAAGATAGGCCAATGTTCTTTTCACAGATGAGTCCCGAGTTCGTCCGGTGAGATTCTCGACGGCTTCGCATCTGGAGGGCACGTGGAACACCATTTTGCGACCCACCGAAGAGGAGGATTCCTAATGGTGTGGGCAGGGATTATTATACCACTCGAACACCACTTCATGAAATCGTATAGATGAAACAGCAAGATTTAACAGCTGTCAGGTACGGTGAGGGGATCTTAGGATCTGATGCGTGTTGTTGCAAGTTGCTCGGTGCCCAGACTTTGTATTGATGGACGATAATGCTCGACGTCATAGGGCACAGGTGGTTGATGTTATTTTGGAAACGGTAGATACTGCAAACATGGTGTGGTCTGCTCGCTCTCTTGATTTGAAACACATAGGGCATGTCTAGGATGCACTAGGGAGACGGGCTGAGTCACGTCATACTCCACCAAACAACTATCTAAGACTTGTGAACAGCTCTACAAGAAGGATGGGTGTTATTGCCTCATCATGAGACTGATTAAAAAAAAGAAATGGTTCAAATGGCTCTGAGCACTATGGGACTTCTGAAGTCATCAGTCCCCTAGAGCTTAGAACTACTTAAACCTAACTAGCCTAAGGACATCACACACACCATGCCCGAGGCAGGATTCCAACCTGCGACCGTAGCGGTTGCGCGGTTCCATGCTGTAGTGCCTAGAATCGCTTGGCCACCCCGGCCGGCGATTGATTACATCATTCACAGTATGTCCCGTCGTTGTCAGGCCTGTATTGGTGCCAGAGGCGGTCACACCCCATACTGAGCATATTAACCAGTTCTCAGAATGTATGTGCAAATCCGTTAAGCTGGAAAAAAACTAAGAACATCTTTGTCTAACGTTATGCATGTTGCAGCTGATTAATTTCCGTATTCTTTACACTGTTTCTTCTTTACTATCACCTGTTTATACCGTTCTGTGGCAAAATAAACGCAACGTTGAAAAATTTCCGTTTGTTTTTTTTTTTAAATTTTGGACACCATAGTAGTTCAGGAAATCCGAAGTGATAAAACTTAAGCTGCGTAAAAATGAAACTGCAGGGCGAAATTTGTTACACATAGAGGTGAAAAATAGGTACAAATACGCGTGAAATATGTTAAAAACGTGTGAAGTGCGGCGTGTTCGGAAATTCCAGCTACAAACTTCTAGGACGTGTAGATGGGCGGGAATACATAATACTTAGAATGGGATAAAAGGCGACGTGCAGCTCTTCCGTGAGCCTCAAGGATCGTGTCGATGTAAGAAGCGTACTCAATTATGTTGCTCTAATACTCATAAACACATGAATGCGACACGAACCAGATGTCAAAGGGCATCAACCCCCGTCCCCCCCTTCCCCAACAGGAATACCTCTTTGCTTATATACCTAACAAACATATTTCCAAACGGCTGTAGCACGGAGAGGGTTTCCCGGACATGAGTTCCTATTCATTATCTACTCAATCCCCTCTACAAATGCTAGAAGTTTATAACGGGAATTTTCGAACACACTGGATATTTGGCATTTCTGTAGGCGAGAAAAGCCATGGATAAAATGGTCATCCTAAATCACTGGAACGACTTCAGTCAAATTTGGCACACATATTAGTTGCAGTCTGGAAAGAAATACTGTAGGGGTAAGAACTACCAGTCTCCCATTGGGTGAACGTGATAATGTGGAGAGAGAAGGGAGGATGAGGACGAAGGAGGAGATAGATACGGATAAGAGGAGGAGGAGATGGACGGAGAGAGGGACAGAAGGAGATGCATAGAGTGAGGGAGAGAGAAGAGGTGGACGGAGACAGGGGTGGTGGAGTGGGGAGAGGGAGGATTGAGGTGATGAATAGGGACAGGGGGATGGATAGAAAGAGGAGGGAAGAGAGATGTATGAAAAGAGAGGGGACGGGTAGAGAGAGGGGGGAGCGAGGAAGTGGATAGAGAGAGGGGGAAGAAGGAGATGGACAGAGAGAGGGGGCAAGAGGATATGGACATAGGGGAGGAGAGAGTGAAAGAAGGTGGAGGAAGAGATGGTCTAATAGAAGATTGGAATAAAGTAATACCGGGTAATTGCGGTTTTCTCAGCTAGTGCTCTACATAAGGAAAGTTTGCTCGCTGGGCTGGGGTTATCATTCAGAAATCACATGTTTATTTGTGAGAAAATCGTGTTATGACTTTGTAGCGTAAAAAGAACGAACGTCTACCAACATGTGTCGGAACTCAACAGCAGTAGATTGATAGCCCACAAACTCTGCGGTTTTTCGGTTCTGCGATACTGCTGTACGGATTGGTCGGCATGAAAGGACTGTCACGTGACTATGGAATCTGTGGCTTCAATAGGACCATATCCAACGCCACGAAAGTTCTCAAAGGACCCACACGACAGTCACGGCGGTGACCACTGTCGCAGCTCCCCTTAACGTGGCTGCAGAGAGAAGCTGGCCGGCAGTGTTGCGCCCAGTGACAGCACTGTTCACCAGAGTGGTGGCGCGTCGTCTCTGCAGGCGAGGCTCGGTTCAGTCTGCGATCACGATCGAGTTATCAGTGTGCCGAAGCAACATCGGCGAAATAGCGTTTCAGACTGTGCTCGTCATCATCATACGTGTCTAGCACCTGACGAGGCCGATGTTACCGACGATTTAATGCAAAGTTATATGTCAAACCATATGACGTTTGTTTTACATGTATTCATATTGGCCCTTTTAAATACACACAGTATTCCTATATTTAGGAACCAACTCAAACATGCAGACGTCAAGGCTGAACCATTCTTCATTTATAATGTTTTTGTACCTTTGTACATAACATGTGACATTGAAATATGGAAAGCAAGTTATATGTTCATAATTAGAGCTGACCTCAACCCTAAGATTCGTTTGAACAGCACAATACTTTACTGCGAATCGTCGTGTTGTAGGTAGGGAAATGTCTCGTTCAACAAGTTATAGAGGAACGTACATTTTAACGAGGATTCTGAAAAAGCCCGCGCAACTTGACAACATTTACATACACCAGAAGCGAAAAAAACGATAAGTGAACGAAAAAACAAGACATTTGGATGTGTAGTCTGACATCTACCCACATAACACCAAAATCTCTTGAATGGAGATACATAAACAAAATATACTTACTGAAATGGTCGCATCTAGATAAACGGTCCTGCAAGCGTTTATCAAGTTAAATTTAAATATCTCCAATGACATCAGGCACTTTTTGCAGGGTTAAAAATCCTTTATTGAAATTAAGTTTTTCATGATGGCTAGAAGTCGCACTCAGTAGATTTTATTGACCGATTTCGCTCTATAATATTAAAAGGGCATCACCAGACTCTCTGTAATTTGCAGCTTAAAGTACAGCAGCCGGCATCGGCAATGTAATCAACCACACAGGTTTTAATTGACCTGTTTCGCTCTAGAATATTACAAGAGCATCAACAGAATCTCTGAAGTTTACAACTTAAAGTACAGTATTCTGTTGATTACATTGCCAGCACCGCCTACTGTATAAAAAAAAAAAAAAAAAAAAAAAAAAAAAAAAAAAATTGGTTCAAGTCTTTGTTTCACTTTGCAGAAGTTATGTTGTTATTTCGCTTTGTAAAAGAACTGTCAAGTTTTGTGTTTGGTTAAAGTGCAAATTAAATACATGAAGATTGATACAAAACTGTTTTCTTGATGAAAAAATGGTTCAAATGGCTCTGAGCACTATGGGACTTAACATCTGAGGTCATCAGTCCCCTAGAGCTTAGAACTACTTAAACCTAACGAACCTAAGGACATCACACACATTCATGCCCGAGGCAGGATTCGAATCTGCGTTCGTAGCGGACGAGCGTTTCCAGACTGAAGCGCCTAGAACCGCTCGGCCACACTGACCGGCCCGCCTACTGTACTTTAAGCTGTAAATTCTAGAGGTACTGATAATGCCAATGTAATATTATAGAGCGAAACCGGTGAATAAAATTTGACAGGAAGAATACTAGCTACTAATGACTGACCGTGTGCATCAGGAGGGCGACAGAAAATGGGTTTCCGGGTGGTGCGGGGGTCAACCTTCTATGATACTGTATTCATGTATTACACTTCAGAAAATCGACATCGTCGACATTCAACAAATGTTAAAAACAAACCAGTAACTTACGCCATGAACATCGAATGAAAAATGGCACGCCACAGTGATGACAAAGGTTCGCACCATCAAGATCGAAGGAAGTTACAAACCATGCAGAACTTTCTTTTGTATCCCGCCTGGATAGGCGGCGCATGGGTCTGCTCCTGTAAACTGAAGGGTAGGCCGAATGTAGGAAGTGAGTAGGAGCAGGAAAAGGTGAAATTCTTCGGTACTGCGTTTAACATTACAGAACATTTAATAGAGAATAGTAGTCAATGACATACGTAACTTTGCACTGACGATGGGCACGTAGGTGCCAAACCGTACAGGCATCAACGCTAACAAGTTACACAGGCAAAATCTGTAGTGGCTCGCCCACTATGAAATAGAAACAATGCTGCTTGGTCGTCTGCTCGGAATCAGTTGGGCTGAATCCGGAGCGGCGCTCCTAGAGCTGCACAGCACCGGCTAGGGGGCGCTGTCGTCTGTGTCGGTGTCGTAGTGCCAACCTACGAACTTGAAGTTAGGCCGTGGCATCGTAGCTATCGATACCCCACTTTCAGCTAGGTATCCACTCCTACAGAATGCATATAAATTCGTATTTGTGCAACGGCGTGACGAGAACTGATGGAATGTGACGCCATGCAACCGAATGCGACACAGTCTTTCGCGGTGTTTTTGATGATACTTTAAAGCTTAGTTGCAATTAGTGCGATTACGTGTTTTATAGGCACGGAAAAAACAAACATCCAGAAGCTGAATTTGCCCAGTGGTTCCAGGTGGTATGAATTGCAGTGTCACATACTTTTAAGAGGAATAGTTTACTCTAAGGGAGTATGATTTGTATATGCAGGCCAGGAATCTGGCAAAAGCAAGTTATTTTGACCAGACATTGACCAAATGTAGTGCTCAAACCACAGTTGGAGTCGTCTTGCGCCCATTTTCCCACTCTTGCTTCCTGTGACGTAAATATTTCCTATCGCCCTTTCAAGATCACGCAGACGAGAAAGAATCGAAGAGGGCAGAGCACATCAAACTTCGCGCAGCACAATAAATAAATTTACAGGCAATTTAGAAATTTACAGGCAATTTACTACCAAGATTAACAGTCAGCATATTTGTACACGAATGCATTAAGGCATTGATGTTAGTTGATCTTGATACAACTCTCTTGGTACCTCTAATCTTCATCGTTCCTTTCGTAAGCATTTCCTCTTCAAATCCCGAATAGTCGGAGTTAAATACAAATACCTTACTGAACGGTGGGATAAGTTTGTTTATCTCGCCTGAAAAATTTCATGCCGATTCCGCAGTTTGCTGTGCACTGTCAAGTTGACGCTTTGTTTGAAATTTCGATATCTTACGTCTCACAATTCTGTAGCACTGTTTGAAGTTATGCAATCATCCACTGCTTTCCTTGAAATCAGTATAGTCTATGTCACTAGCAGTTTAATGTATATAACTTAGTAGGTCACTATCATGCACATCCTATGAATTGTATCCAGCACCCTTGAAACGCAGAGACACCAGTTTTTGTAAGAAGTACCCTTTGTCCTCCCTTGAACATTCGTAGTTTTTCTCATGCACTACACGGTCATATTGCTGGGGACTTATTCTAAATCTGTTCATAATTTTTTTTACTGTGCTATGAATCATCTTCCGTATCCGTAATTATGTTTAGTACCCGTTCCCTGGCCAACGATTGTCCTTTAACACGTTTCACTGGAGACGGGATTTGTTGCTTCATGTTCGACAAGGATGATGAACTATGTGACTCAACATCTCATTCAGTTTCACTTTCACTTGTCAAGCACGTGTCGTCACCTATGTACTCTTCACGTACGTTGATCGCACATTCGAGAGTACACGACACCACACATTCCACTGACTCACCTTGCAGAAACACTAATATTTCATTTACCTCTTCTTTCTCACTCTGCGAAATTCCTTGGGTTCATTTTTGACGAATTTTAATTTCGACAACTATTGTTACAGATGTAATGCAATGTTTGCTTTTTTTATCGTTGCCATTACCACTAGCACTGTAGCACTGTTGTAAGTTACTCGTTGTCTAAGCAGGTCAACTACGCTCCGCCTCACGCTGCCCTCGCCAGTCCCGTCTCCTGTTGCCATTAGCAGCCAATATTGTGATTACACGGTAGACAATATTGGGGGCTTCGAATGCCGTAATCATCGGCCTTTTGCGACCTTCCACTCAAAGGGTTCCTTGTAAGAGCTTGCAGTAGAAGAGATTGTCTTCACAGTATCGAAATGAAGTGGGCAGCAAACGTCAATACGTGCATTTTTATTACGCTTTTTCCCTTAGAATGCTTGTTCCTGTCACGCCCTTGAAAATTGACCATTCTTCCTGAGACACTGTGTGTATGAGTTGACTGATTCCAGTGCTGACTCACTGTTACTGTAGCCATATGATACTACGCTTTTGTGTTTTGTAAGCTGCAAGTTGTCTATTTATTTATTATTCACGTTTGGGCCCTACTGGACCACGCGAAGTACAATCACGGGGCATTCAGTTATTTTCTTTTAGACTTTCTCTCTGCCCAAATTGTTTTCATTCTCTCGGAATGAGCTCTTTTCCTTTCATCAGACCATGTGGTTCCAGTTTTCTTTGGTTTTTCAGCTTGACCAACTACCCACTCATGAATTTTTTGCCTAAATAATTTTCTGTCTTGAATTTCATCTTGTTTTATATCTGCCTCTTTCATGTCCTCTTTTATAGCAGCAATCCATTTTATTGTCTCAAATTTAGCTTTACTTCGATTTTCGTAGAATTCCACTACTTGTTTAGTTAGTCTGGTGGCATCCATTCTTTTAATATGCCCATAAAATTTTAATCTGCGTTTTTTCATATCTGAATATATGCTGGTGTATTGTTGAATTTCACTATTTGCTCTTAGCCTGTATGTTCCTTCTTCAGTATATTTTGGACCTAGAATTTTTCTGATTATTTTTCTTTCTCTTTTTTGGATTTCTTGAATGTCCTTTTTTCTGTTTAAAATTAGCGTTTCATCCCCATAAAGGCACTCTGGTTTTATGACCGTGTTGTAATGTCTCAATTTAGAGTACCTCGAGAGACATTTTTTGTTGTAGATGTCTTTTGTAAGTCTAAAAGCTGTCTCCATCTTTTGACAACGAATTTCATTTCCAATTTTTTCTAGACCAGTCTCTGAGATTGTTTCACCTAAATGTTTGAATTGCGAAACTCTTTTGATTTTTCCATACTTAGTTTCCAAAAGTTTGGGTGCCAGTTTGTTGCTAGTCATATACTGTGTTTTTTCAAATGAGATTTGGAGACCTACTCTTTCTGCTGTTTCTTTAAGGATTTCTATTTGTTTCTGAGCAATTTGGATGTCCTGCGTTAGAATAACCAAGTCGTCTGCAAAGGCCAAACAGTCTATTCGATTATTTGTTCGTCCTAATTTCACTGGTTGGTCAATTTTGAACTCCAATTTTCGTTCGCGCCACTCTTGTATTACTTTTTCTAGAACGCAGTTAAATAGCAACGGAGAGAGTCCATCACCTTGCCTCACGCCTGTTTTTATTTCAAAGGATTCTGAAATTTCTCCTCTGAACTTTACTTTTGATTTTGTACCAGTTAGCGTGTCTCTGATAATTGCCGTGGTTTTAGGATCCAGGCCTTGTTCTTTCACAATTTGGAAAAGAGATTCACGATCCACTGAGTCATAAGCCTTTCTAAAATCTACAAAGGTACAAACTAGTTTTTTATTGTAAATTTTTTGATGTCTGAGAATTAGTTTGAGGACTAAAATCTGTTCTGGGCAAGATCTATTTGGCCTGAAACCTGCTTGATATTCGCCAATTTTCCATTCAAGTTGCTGTTGTGCTCGGTTCAGAAGACATTGAGAGAGGATTTTGTATGTGACTGGAAGAAGAGAAATTCCTCTGTAATTATTAACATCAGTTTTGTCTCCCTTCTTATGAAGTGGGTGAATCAAGGCGGTTTTCCATTCATCAGGAATTTTTTCAGTTTGCCAAATGTTTTGCATGATTGAAGTAATTTCTTTAACGGTTTTTGGACCAGCTGCCTTTAAAAGTTCTGCAACAATTCCATCTTCACCAGATGCTTTGTTGTTTTTCAACCTATGAATTTCTTTAATGATTTCCTCTTCATTTGGTGCAAGTGAAACTGGATTGCATTGTTGGGGAATTTTTGGTGGAAATCTTTCTGTGGGCTCGGGGCAATTTAGAAGATTCTTAAAATATTTAGAAAGTTCTTTGCAATTTTCTTGGTTGTTAAGAGCCAACTGTCCATTTTCCTTCTTGAAGCAAAGATTCTGGGGTTGGTACCCCTTTATTTTGGTTTTAAAAGTTTTATAAAAATTTCTGGTATTGTATTTCTGAAAATCTTCTTCAATTTCTAAGAGTTGACTATTCTCATATTGTCTTTTTGTTTGTCTAATTAGTTTTGAAGTGTCTTTTCTAGTTGCCATGAATGTATCATATGTGTCTTCTGTCTTGTTGCTATTCCATGCTTTAAATGCCTCTTGTCTGGCTTTAATTGCATGATCACAGTTTTCATTCCACCAAGCATGTTTCTTGTGTTTTCGTAAAGGAATTTGATCTTGAGCTGTTTTGATAATCTTGTGTTTGAGTTGTTCCCAATTTTGTGCACTTGTTTTGTCAAATTCGTCTGCTAATAATGATGGTTGGATTTTACTGGTGTCAAATTTGGGGATTAATGGTGTCCTTTTGTTGAAATTTTGGGGTTTTAGCTTTAGTTTCACACGGGTTAAGTAATGGTCTGAGTCAATATTGGCGCCTTTACGAACTTGAACATTTAAAATTTCTTTGTGACATGGATACGAGATTGCAATATGGTCAATTTGGAATTCACCTATGTCCTTGTTAGGTGATCGCCATGTCTTTTGTTTTGAAGGTTTTTTCTTAAAATGACTTGACATAATTTTGAGATTGAAATTTCTGCAAAATTCTACCAGCCTCTTTCCATTTTGATTGGTCCATTTATGTGCAGAGAATTCACCGACCGTTTTTCTAAATTTTCTCTCTTTCCCTAACTGCGCATTAAAATCACCCATTAAAATCTTTACATAATTTTGAGGAATTTTGGAGACTGTATTCTCTAACACTTCCCATGACTTATTTACTTTTTCTGGATTTGTTTTATTCTCCTGGTTGATAGGCATGTGTGCGTTAATTAAACAGTACATTTTATTTGCACATTTCATGGAAATTGTCATTAGTCTGTTGTTTACTGGATTTACTTCGATTACGGAGCCAAGAATGTCTTGCGAAATTGCGAATGCAACACCCAGATGCGGAGTGTTTTTAAGAATTCTTTTGTCTGTTTTACTTTTAAACAATCGGTAGTTTCCAAAATCCATGGTATTCTCATCAGGCAACCTTGTTTCTTGCAGGGCTAAAATTTTGATATTTTGTTCTTTTAGTGTGTCTCCTAATTTATAGAGTTTTCCTGGTGTCAAGAGAGAGTTAATATTGATAGTGCCAAAAAATGTTTCGACCTTGGGCATGAGTCGGTCAAAAGACTTCGATTTCCTCTAGTTTGGGATATAGCGTTTCAGCCTAGTCTCCCCAGAATCCGATAGACTAGTTGCGCCACTGATGGCGGAGGATTTGTTACCACCTGGGGTAATTTTGTAATTACTCAAACGCTCCATAATAGTACTTAGAATCAAAGGGTTGAGCTCAGAAAAGCTCAGTGGTTAAGACTGGAGTGGTTAGTTCCAGAATTTGTATTACGGCCGCACCTCTGGTGAACAGACGCCGACCACAGTGCCGCTTGTTACAAGTCAGACGCAAGGTGGATTTATTGTATTATGTGCCTCTTCCGCTAGTTCCACCGTACCGAGATTCGTTCTCTCCGCCTTCACTACCGTTGAGGTCTTCGCTGTAACCCTAGCAAGGGGCCCTGACAGAGTACTATCACCCGGGCCAGGTGAACTCTGGTTTTTTAAACGAGGTTGTTACTCCTCCCCCTCCTCCTTCCTCATCACTTGCATAATGAGGCCCCGGGCTTGGGACCGGTACAGCGGAGTTGTTGTCTATTTATGTATATTTAAAGTAACTTGCCAATCCTTTCACCAGTTTGAAACGCTGTCAAGATTTGACTGACTGTTGGTGCATCTTTTTTCAGAGAGTATTTCATTATAGATGAAAGCATCATCTGCAAAAATCTCCAGAGTTACTATTAATTACTGGTAGGTCATTAATATAAAATACATTAACAAGGCTCTCAAAACATTTCTCTGAGGCACACCAGAAGTTATTTCTACTTCTGTCGATGACACTTTATCCAATAACGGGCTATGTCTTCCGTATCAAGAAATCCAGTCGCAAATTTCGTTTATTACTCAATATGACCGTAATTACCATAATGAGCGTTAGTAAGGTACTTAGTGCAGTGTCTCTGGGAATTCAAGAAATACTGCATCCAGCTGATTACTTGGCCTTTGGTTGAGTTTCGCGAGACTGATGTGACAAAAAAATGTTCAAATGTGTGTGAAATCTTATGGAACTTAACTGCTAAGGTCATCAGTCCCTAAGCTTACACACTACTTGACCTAAATTATCCTGTGGACAAACACACACACTCATGCCCGAGGGAGGACTCGAACCTCCGCCGGGACCAGCCGCACAGTCCGTGACTGCAGCGCCTAAGACCGCTCGGTGATATTACAGATTTAGTGTTAGTTCTCATAGAGGTCATTGTTTTCTAGGTTCTTCATTACGTCTGACGTCAGAAAAGATTTTTAACTCAACTAGCAGGTACTCATTATGAGCAACAAACGTCAATACGTGCATGAAATTAATTGAACTCGTTGACTCGAACTGCCCGGAAAGGCTTAACAGCAGCTCCGTTTTGAAACCTCTTTGCGGGGCTGCCTAACTACAGGTGTGAACCTATTCCATGTGACAATAAGGGGCGAATGTTCCGATGCGTCTGTCACAGCGCATATTACGACTGGAAGCATGGAGAGGTATTCTATCCACTGGAACGTCTCATTTTTCTGTATGTCTGGTAGTTTTTACGCAGTCCTCTTATGAAACGCCAGAAGTGAGGTTCTTATGAATAAACCTGTATACTGGACAGTACTTTTGTGAATCACTTCTGCTACACTTCTTGTACACGGGTGTGACCTCTGCTTTCTTGCAACCATGGGGTACTTGGGTTTTATTAAATTTTAGCTGACTCAGTGTTCCTCATTGTCATTAAAACTGATACCTACACCGTCCGTCGAAAACCTTCAGAGTCATTTTATTCCTGGCCTACTAATGACATTAGCGCAATAACTGCTGTGACAGCTTGAGCTAACAACTCTAAACAACTGATGTGCAATTTAACCCCAGATTATTAAACCCCTGTAAAATTTACGATTGCACTTGGTATCTCTTCGTGGTACCCGCCAATCTGGACACATGAGGGACACTTGCTATTAAATAGCCTCATGGCAAACATTGTCTTGAACAATGGCTGAATTATTTATTGCCTGACTCCAGCGGTTGTCGTAAATATTACGAATGTTTAATAATGGTTCAAATGGTTCATATGGCTCTGAGCACTATGGGACTTAACTGCTGAGGTCATCAGTCCAATAGAACTTAGAACTACTTAAACCTAACTAACCTAAGGACATCACACACATCCATGCCCGAGGCAGGAATCGAACCTGCGACCATAGCGGTCGCGTGGTTCCGGAGTGTAGCGCTTAGAACCGCTCGGCCACTCCGGCCGGCTTAACAATGGTGTGACTGTTTTCTTATAGTTGGCATATTTGTTTTATCGTTTAGAATTTGTCTTATTGTAGCTACTTCGGTGAAATATCAATCGGTCACAGTTGGAAGAGTGGTGTTAGACACTACCTGGGTATGGTTGCCTGGGAGTGGAAGGACGGACCCAAATAAAGGTTGAACGTCATTGGTATGAAGACTTTTATTGACACTTGCCAGAAAAATGATTGTTAACAAGGCCAGCAGAACCATGAGACATTAATACTGATACTCGATCAACAGTCTATCAATAATTTCAGTGAAATCAAATGACAAGAGGTTTCAGCATTAATTCAGATGCTTCCTCTTAACTCTTAAAAAGTCATTCATGGCAACATGAAGTATGAAAATTTAAATTACCAATAAATATTATTCTCTTTCCAAAAATATATACATATTGTAAGTAGGCTGTTTAGGTTTTTTTATTGGTAACGCCACCTCTGTATAAAAATCACTGGCTGTGCTGTGTGCAGCCTGTGGCCAGTTTGCATTGTTGTAATACTCGCCATTGTAGTGTTAGGCAGCTGGCTGCGAACAGCGTGTAACGTTGCGCAGTTGGAGGTGAGCCGCCAGCAGTGGTGGATGTGGGGAGAGAGATGGCGGAGTTTTGTAATTTGTCATGAACTGCTATATATATGATGATATCAAGGTAAATACATTCTTTGTTCTCTATTAATATCTTTCATTTGCTAACTATCCCTATCAGTAGTTAGTGCCTTCCATAGTTTGAATCTTTTATTTAGCTGGCAGTAGTGGCGCTGGCTGTATTGCAGTAGTGGGAGTAACCAAGATTTTTGTGAGGTAAGTGATTTGTGAAAAGTACAGGTTAATGTTAGTCAGGGCCATTCTCTTGTAGAGATTATTGAAAGTCAGACTGCGTTGCGCTAAAAATATTGTGTGTCAGTTTAAGCACAGTCGTGTATAAATTGTTCAAAGGGGACGTTTCATATGGCGACCCTTAGCCGAGGATACCTCACTGGAATCTTCTGATTTTTTCTTGTAGTTTGTGTAATTAGTGTAGCTTTTGTTTATTGCTAGCGCGTAATTGTAGAGAAAATCTCCTTTGTAGTTGCAGTCTTTCATTGTTGTACAGTAAAACAGTTGTGGTATGCATGTAGATTTGCACCAAGTATTTCGCAGCTGCAATTAACTAGATATTATTTTCAGTGCTATGTTAATGTGTTCCCCTATTTTTGCTCTTCAAATTGTGTTTTTCTGTGTTGTCGTGTGAAATACTGTGACAACAATGGCGTGTGAAAAACGTAATACTAGGCTCCAAAGTAAACTGAGAAATGACTGTGAAAATGAAAGCAGTGTGTTAGCGCCACCGAGTAATGAGTTAACTGATGTTCAAATTAGTAATTTGGTAACTGTGCATAGGGAAATGGAGCGTGCGGCAAACAATGGCGTGGACAGGGAAACAATTAGTGAAGAGGGAAGCATTATCGATCGATCGGTCGGCAACAGCTCGCCTCAGGAATCGGGAATGACAGAAGACAATATTGCAAATACTGTAGACTTAGGTTTTGGGTCCTCACCGTTTTCTCAAATGAGTCAAGACACATTTTCTGCTTGTCAAAATGTGAATGTCGCCGGTGAAAATGCACTGCCAAAAAGTATAGAGAAACAGATTCCGGACACTAATACATTATTATTGCAATTAATGCAACAAATGGAACAAAATCAGAGACAAACACAGCAAAATCTTGAAAAATTAGACACAATGGAACAAAATCAGAGACAAACACAGCAAAAACTTCAAAAATTAGACACATTGGAACAAAAGCTTCAAAAGTTAGACTCAGTGGAAAATAAGCTTGAACAAACACGTGAAGATTTAACTACCGAGTTACATAACATTGAATCGAAATGTCAAAAAGTCTGTAATGATGTAAAAACACAAATTTGTGAGCATTTTCAACCTATTTTTTCGCGGCATGAAAATGCATTACAGAATCACGAAGCAGCCATAAAAGAACTGCAAATTATTGTTCATGAAAATCATGAGACCTTGCAAGCTAAAATTGACTCAGTTGCATCTACCGATTCGGTTACGCAACTTGCAAAAACCCAGGAAAACTTAAAGGACACAGTAGAAAGACACATGGAGGAAATTAGTACATTATCAGAGAAAGTAGTTGAACTTTCGGATCAGCTAAATAATTTATCTACGAAGGTAGATGATAATCTCAATGACACAAAACCGGTAATCTTTAATGACACAGAAGAGAGCGATCAAATTAGGAAACTGAAACAAAATCTGAATCAAATTAATACGCAACACCAAGTAGAAATCCGGGAAGTACAAGATCAGCTGACACAGGTAATACAAGAATTACGTATTTCAGATGACACTCGCGCTCCAACACGGGAAGAGGGACATAGAAATACGGAACAACCACAAAATAATAACACAGGACACTTCGGAAATTATGAAAGAAATTGGCAAGGCGCATTGGATTTTGAGATGGAACCGCCGACACGACGTAACAATGACCGATATGCGACTCGCCGACACGATGATTTTGACTATAAGCTGTTCATTACTACACGTAAATTCAAAACGTTTAAGAATTCTGGCAACGACATTCATCCACAAGCATGGCTCCATCAATTCTCTCATTGTTTTCCTCCCAACTGGTTATTAGAGCACAGATTAGAATTTATGTGTGGCTATTTAGAGAATGAACCAGCTGTAAGAATGCGATCGGTCATTCACGATTGTCACAGTGAAGGAGAATTTTACCATGCCTTCCTCTCAGCATATTGGTCTCAAGCCACACAAGACCGAGTAAAACATAGCATCATAATGATGAAACGTTTCGAACAATCTGAATTTTCCAGTATTATGAAATATTTTGAAGACATGTTGCATAAGAGTCAGTATCTGTCAAACCCATACAGCCCCTCAGAACTCATCCGCATTTGCTTAATCAAATTACCTGAACATTTACGACATATTATTTTGGCAGGACGTTGCAAAGACGACATTGAAGCTTTTCAAGGACTCTTACAAGAACTGGAAATTGACACTGACAATCGCGGAACGCACGAGCACAACAATTACAGATTACATCCGTCGCAATTCCGCGATGAAAGAAATAATAACTGGACACGACAAGGCTATTCTTACAACGTAAATCGTGACCAAAACAGACACCACCTATATGACAACCACTGGCAGAGTAATAGTTACAGAGAAAGATCGCATTTTCGTAGTAATGAATGTGACAGAGACAACCACAGAAACAGACAATATGGTAACCAGAACCATTATTATCAAGGGAGACAGAATAATTTCAGACGCAACGGTCCAGCCTGCAGGTACGATTCAGGAAGAAATTCTCCACCACATGACCGACAAGAAAGAAATTATGAAATCTACCGACATGACGACAGAAGAGATAATCATAACGACAGACGTGAATTTCATCAGAACTGGCGGGATTCTAACAGAGCTGGGCCCTCTCGGCAAGGCGAATTTGTAGAAGTTAGGTCTCCTAATGCCAATAACGACGCGCGCCAACAAAGGAACAGACAATGACTCGCAACGTAGGCAGCCACGTGCGCCGGGTGGCTCAGAGAAAAATAGCATAGAAGCTAACCTTAAGAAAAATTCCAGTGTTCTTTACCGACGTATACTGCATGATAATTGCGTTAAAGCTGAAACTCTGAGTACTTTGAAGAGTGAAAGATTGTACCACATTTCAAATGTAAAACCGTTTATTGAAGGATAATCTGCTTTTTAACTTTGTCTTTGCCATATAACTTTTCACTTTACATTGCTAGTAAGCTTTGTCAGACTTAGAATCTGTTAACATACAACAATGTTTGAAGTTAAATATCCAATCAAGAACCAAGAGAACATTTTTAAACAGAAATTACGAATGCATTGTTATAGTGAACAGACGACACAGTGTTGTATTTGTACATTCTTGCTTGTTTGTTGCACGATTACGTAACGACTATAAGGCTCACATACTTAGAACATTTACCAGTACTGTTAATATTTTAATGCAACATTTTGGTTTATTTGAAAATACATTCTGAAATTAAAGTGCTTTCTGTGAGATACCAGACGACACAGTGGTTAGTTTATGTGACAACTACACGGTTTTATCACGACGCTACTAATGTGTGACAATTTACAATGTTGCTTTTGCGGTGTATCTGTTTTATATCTGCACAGCTTTCTGAATTCTTCTGGAAAGAAAAACATGTTTTAGTAGTAACTCTTGTGGTATAGCAACAATGAGACAGCCTTTTTCGTGTCACAACAATACGTTACAGTACAGTACTTTCTTCATCACGCCAATAAGCATAATAACTACGATATCTATACGCAAAGCATTTTACTTTTGTTTATCATGAGGTAAGTACATTGACTTCTGCAGAACTTAGCTTTCGGAGGACGATAAATACGAGACTTCCACAGAGATTATCTTACAATGTGACGCACAGTTTAGCGCTACAGTACACGTATTTGAGTGATTAATTTTGTACTTAAAACATTTATTTTTTTAAGATATTTGAAGTACAATGATACAAAGGTTTTCGGTGATACATTTCATTCCGTTGCTGTAATCTGTAACACCTGATGGTATAATTACATTAATCCTCAGGGGGGTACACGCTTACTTTGTGTACCATGTGTTTGGCAAGCACAAGGAGCCCTAGCTAATATGGTATTTGCTTATACAACTTTACACATCGGTACCATATTTCTCTGACACACAAATTACACAGCTATCTGGTCATTTAACTGAGAGATAAACATTTTTTTTACTACATCAGTGACACATGTTTACGCAATTTCACAGTTGGGTAACTTCACACTTATGAAATTGTATTTTGTCTGTACTTTGTGAAATGTTCATATTTTTTTGGAACCATTGTGATACTATGAGAGCTATGAATGATGTATTTGGTAAGGGAGCATGATTTTAAAGTATGTTTGAGGTAGATGACACTATTGAAATGAGCAGAGAATATTTTTTTAGGATTGAAATTATTGCAGAAAGCTACGACGATTTTGAGAGTTGACTGAGGTGTTATGATGTTATTTTTACGATGAAGATGTGTATTATGCTGTTGAGGTATGTTTATGATCAATAAGCTGATGCTATATGAGGAATGTTTATTATGATATCCATTTATTATGATGAAATACTGAAGAAGTGTCGACGAATATGTATATGTATAATAAGGTAAGGAGTAATGAGTAGCGGTTAGGGCCTCTGACTTGTGAAGAAGTATGTTGGAAACCAAGAATCGTACTTTAAGAGTTATGAAATTTGTGTAAATGTGTGACTGTATCACAATGCTGACGAATATTTTTTTTGGACACTTATATTTATAGGATTTTGTTTCTACAGATTTGTAACCCAAATTCTTGACCTGTGAAATATATTTATATGAGACTGTCATTGTAACGGAAACTGGTGTCGTAAATATTTCGGTAAGAAAGTTCAGTGACCACCTGCATGTAATGCGTCGTGGGCACCCAGCTGAGCGGCCAGGTGTGCCAGCCGCCTTGAGAAAAAGCCATTAGGTGGTAGAAAAAAAAGGGGAGGCCATTATCCTCGCTATTGACGTTCCTTTGTAGAGAGCATCGCAAAAACGACACGGTCGAACTTGAAAACATATGTTGACACTGTGGAGCTCTTAATTTATGATATTTACAGAAATGCCTAATGAAATGACGAGAAATATTTTTACATCTGCACGCCTGATGCTGACAAGCATCTTTCTACGAGAGTTGAGAGAATTTCTATTAACTTATGAAATGTCACATGACTATTGAATGATATTTTTATGCTTTGGTTTGCGTAATTGCTTATTTCATTTGATATCTGGTTTCCAGCTGTCTTGCAGCATTGGTTTCATAAAATAAAATTAAATGCATTTGCTAATGTGAACACTTTCTGTCAACAGATCTATTAAATAATTACTTTATGATCCACATTCTTCGAAAAAGGAGCTCTTGGAGTGGAAAGAACAATAAGAAGGGACTAGTAACAGGAACTGCATACATAATTTTCTTTTCAACTACTTGGTAATTTTTTTGGTAGAGTAAGTTATCGTGATGCATCACTCTAGTGTTAAGATGTGACCTGGGTATTAGACATTGCCATTTTTAGTGTGATACTTTTTCTGCTTGAACTTTGTCATGTTTAGGTATAAGTTATGCTGTTTGCCAGGCATAGTGCTACTGAATTTTAATTTGTGTTACTCTGTTAAGCCAGTTTTACTACTGATTTATTTTTCTTGTTTGCTGCTCATTGCCTTATATTAGTTGTAATTTATGCTTGTTTAGCCATTTGTATTTTTTATCATTGCTGTTTGTGTTAATTGTTTTGTGCTGCTGCATTGCCTCGTCCCTTAGTTTAGCATCTGAGCTCAGTAGATTTAAGTTAGCTTAAGAGGGGTAGAGTATATAAGAAACAGATTTGGCAAAAATGAGTATTGTGCACTAAGAAATAATTATTTTGAAAGAAATATGAACAGAGTAGAGAAAGCAGGTATTGATAGGACTTTTTGGAAATAATGAGGAACGAAGGGAGATCTCCGAGAAGTAAAGAAAGTTTTTTTTGCAAAATACTGCAGTAAAAGAAACCCTGTCCTTTCCTTGTGTTATCCCACTATGTGTTTGTGTTCCCTTGTGTATTTGTGTTTTTCCTGTCTTTGTGTGTTTAGCTGATGTTGTTATGTTGTAGAATTTTTCAAATACCATGTTATTTACCTCTTAAATATGTTTAGACATTATTTATTCTGTTTTGTTTTAATGCTCATGTGTGAAGTTGATGTTTCGAAAGTTATTCTGATCTTTATGTATGTACTTATGTCATTATTTTTGTAACACTGATGTATATGTTATTTCGATTCTTTTGTAAAGCCTGTACTACAAATGTTATCTGTATTGTTATGTTCTTTAATGATGTATTTTGTACCTTTGCTATTGTATTCCTATGTTATAAAATTGTAATTGACACCAGGTCATCAAATTAAGTAACTTGTAAGTTCCATTTCACTGCACACGTTTCTGTTGGTCATGGTATATGGACAATATATGAGAAGTAGGGACTGATAGTGTTTGCACGTGTGTTAATGATTCAGCAAGGGACTGGATAACAGCATTGCTGGTTCTAAGGACAATTCCAAAAATTTCGTGAGTGGACAAGTGGTGGTTTATGGACTTGCTATATTCTCCGCAAGACTCTTCGATGGTGATTGTGCACCTTCACAGTCGCAACAGATGGCTGCTGGCCGTCTCTACATGAACTACAGTGGGTCTGCATCTTTGATGACCCACCAATACCATTATTTCTACAAGGACTACAGTGGGTCTGCGTCTTTGCTGACTCACCAGTACCATTATTTCTACAAGGACTGCAGTGGGTCTGCACCTCTGGTGGCCCACCAGTACCGTAATCTCTACCAGGACTACAGTGGGTCTGCTCTGTGATGACCTACCTACCAATACTCTTCAAAACTTCGACTGACTCTGCTGTGGGTTTGCTCTGTTGTGGCCCATGACCTGTCTGCATGTCGAGAATCAGCACTGTCTTTCCGTTGGAAGGACAACGCTACTTCTTCAAGACTGCATGGAAATCCACTACTTCCGTGTGCATTTTCTTTTACTGCTCAGACTTTGAGAAAAACACTACAATGTGATGAATGATCAGGACTGTCTTTATGGACTGTGAGAAAATTTTAGCTTTTGACCAACATTGTATCAATAAGTGTGTGCATTTGATTTCTTTGTTATTGTAATTATGAAAATTTTTTTCAAATCTGTATTGGCCACTGCCCAAACCAATTTGTAAAATTTTTTGTGGGGAGCATGGGGGCTATGTAAGTAGGCTGTTTAGGTTTCTTTATTGGTAACGCCACCTCTGTATAAAAATCACTGGCTGTGCTGTGTGCAGTCTGTGGCTGCTTTGCATTGTTGTAATACTCGCCATTGTAGTGTTAGGCAGCTGGCTGTGAACAGCGTGTAACGTTGCGCAGTTGGAGGTGAGCCGCCAGCAGTGGTGGATGTGGGGAGAGAGATGGCGGAGTTTTGAAATTTGTCATGAACTGCTATATTTATATATGATGATATCAAGGTAAATACATTGTTTGTTCTCTATTAATATCTTTCATTTGCTAACTATCCCTATCAGTAGTTAGTGCCTTCCATAGTTTGAATCTTTTATTTAGCTGGCAGTAGTGGCGCTGGCTGTATTGCAGTAGTGGGAGTAACCAAGATTTTTGTGAGGTAAGTGATTTGTGAAAAGTACAGGTTAATGTTAGTCAGGGCCATTCTCTTGTAGAGATTATTGAAAGTCAGATTGCGTTGCGCTAAAAATATTGTGTGTCAGTTTAAGCACAGTCGTGTATAAATTATTTAAAAGAGGACGTTTCAATATCTTGTGTTCCACTGGTTACTGTTGTTGAAATATTTACAAGTTTTAATAAGAGAAGCAAGATAATATTTAACCAGTTGAAGTTACATAATAATGTTCCGAGAAAACAGTCTTCAAGTAGACTACAAACATTTCTTGTATGTGTTTGACTAAAATACAACAAATAACTGAGGTTCACCTAAAAGGAGTTAATTAAAAGAAACCAAAAACAATTAAAGATGCTCGGTGTGAAACCACCGTGCACCGGGAAATGTGATCCGAAAGAACGTACGCAAAATTACTTAGGGCAGCTCGATACGCTGCTACCACACTCTTAACGTCCTAAGCAACGAAAGGGAACGTGCCGCAAGCCACGCTGATAGTCTGATGAACAGAGAATCAGTTTTTAAGTAAACCAATTAAAAAATAAGCCATCGGATTACACGCTGACATAGCGGACAAAGGAGTTGTGAAAAGTTGCTGAAAGTTAGTAAGGTAACTGGCCAAGACAACCACCCATACTTACACCTGCTAGTGAAGAAGTTCAGTGGCCAACCGATATTCAGCTTCAAATCACCCCACAAGGCGGAAACGGTAAATACTTAAGAGTCACGTGGGATGGAAAGCATAGATGGAAGGAAGACGCGAGTGGTTGGCTGATGAACCCCGCCTATGTAAACGGCAAAATACGCACAGCAAGATTTGCCTCCGTAAGACACATAAGCAAGCGGCGTCCAAACAACTAAAGAAGGCAGCTTGGCGATTTAGTGCACAACGAAGCAAACAAAAGAAAATGCATTGAACGTCCTAAATAACAGCGCATTAAACACTGAAGCAATTTACAAAACCCCAGTAACTTAAAACGCATCATCCAATATTAGATCAAAATTATCAGTGTCTAGCGCAGAAAAGCAATGATGTGCTAGCGGACGGTATTCCCCGATGTAAGAGAGAAATCAAGCGAAAATCAACGTAAGTACAAATCAACATACTCTTAACGAACTGTTTTTCGATATAAAATCAAATCAAAATGTAAATAATTTAATTACAGACCACTGATGATGCTTTATCTCAATAAAGCGAAAAGCATCTGGTGAAAAAACCATGCATTTTTGTAGTTGCAGTGACAGAACAAAAATAGACCCACCAGGTTAGCCGAGAGCGCTAATGCGCTGCTTCCTGGACTCGGGTAAGCGCGCCGGCCCCGGATCGCATCCGCCAGGCGGATTAACGACGTAGGCCGGTGTGTCGGCCAGCCTGGATGTGGTTTTTAGGCGGTTTTCCACATCCCGCTAGGACAATACCGGGCTGGTCCACACATCCCGCCTCAGTTACACGACATGCAGACATATGTAACACTTCCACAGTATTTCATGGTTTCCACTGGACGCAGACAGCTGGGGTACTCTGATTCTGTAATGGGGAGTACGTGGTGGCGGCAGGAAGGGCATCCGGCCACCCCTTTAAATTATCCTTGAAACTTCCCCTTTGAACATTTATACAAGACTGTGCTTAAACTGACACACAATATTTTGTTAGCGCAACACAATCTGACTTTCAAAATTCCCTACAAAAGAATGGCCCTGACTAACATTAAACTATACATTTCACAAATCACTTACCTCACAAAAATCTTCGCTGCTCAAGCTACTGCAATACAGCCAGCGCCACTACTGCCAGCTAAATAAAAGATTCAAACTATGGAAGGCACTAACTACTGATAGGGATAGTTAGCAAATAAAAGATATTAATAGAGAACAAAGAATGTATTTACCTTGATATCATCATATATATATAGCAGTTCATGACAAATTACAAAACTCCGCCATCTCTCTCCCCACATCCACCACTGCTGGCGGCTCACCTCCAACTGCGCAACGTTACGCGCTGTTCACAGCCAGCTGCCTAACACTACAATGCCGAGTATTACAACAATGCAAAGCAGCCACAGACTGCACACAGCACAGCCAGTGATTTTTATACAGAGGTGGCGTTACCAATAAAGAAACCTAAACAGCCTACTTACATAGCCCCCATGCTCCCCACAAAAAATTTTACAAATTGGTTTGGGCAGTGGCCAATACAGATTTGAAAAAAATTTTTCATAATTACAATAACAAAGAAATCAAATGCACACACTTATTGATACAATGTTGGTCAAAAGCTAAAATTTTCTCACAGTCCATAAAGACAGTCCTAATCGTTCATCACAGTAAAATATCAGTCTTTTTCTCAAAGTCTGAGCAGTAAAAGAAAATGCACACGGAAGTAGTGGATTTCCATGCAGTCTTGAAGAAGTAGTGTTGTCCTTCCAACGGAAAGACAGTGCTGACGCTTGACATGCCAGCAGGTAATGGGCCACAACAGAGCAAACCCACAGCTGAGACAGTCAAAGTTTTGAAGAATATTGGTAGGTAGGTCATCACAGAGCAGACGCACTGTAGTCCTGGTAGAGATTACGGTATTGGTGGGCCACCAGAGGCGCAGACCCACTGCAGTCCTTGTAGAAATAATGGTACTGGTGAGTCAGCAAAGACGCAGACCCACTGTAGTCCTTGTAGAGATTACGGTACTGGTGGGCCACCAGAGGTGCAGACCCACTGTAGTCCTTGTAGAGATGGCCAGCAGCCATCTGTTGTGACTGTGCAGGTGCACAATCATCATTGAAGAGTCTTGCGGATAATATAGCAAGTCCATAACCACCACTTGTGCACTCACAAAGTTTTTGGAATTGTCCTTAGAACCAGCAATGCTGTTATCCAGTCCCTTGCTGAATTATTAACACACGTGCAAACACTATCAGTCCCTACTTCTCACATATTGTCCATATACTATGACCAACAAAAACGTGTGCAGTGAAATGTAACTTACAAGTTACTTAATTTGATGAACTGGTGTTAATTACAATTTTATAACATAAGAACACAATAACAAAGGCACAAAACACATCAGTAAAGAACATAACAATTCAGATAACAGTTGTGGTAATAGGGGCTTTACAAAAGAATAGAAATAGACATATACGTCAGTGTTACAAAAATAATGACATAAGTACATACATAAAGATCAGAATAAATTTTGAAACATCAACTTCACACATGAGCATTAAAACAAAACAGAATAAATAATGTCTAAACATCTTTACAAAGAAAATAACATATTATTAATGCAAATGATATTTGAGGATAACAGTATTCCTCATCATAGTGAATGTAGCTTAGTATTAGAAGAAGAAAAAATTCTATGAAACTACACAGAGACAGGAAGAAAACAAATACACAAGGGTACACAAACACATAGTGGGATAACACAAAAGGAAAGGACAGGGTTTGTTTTACTGCAGTATTTTGCATGGAGATCTCCCTTCGTTCATCATTATTCCCAAAAGTCCTATCTAAGCCTGTTTTCTGTATTCTGTTCACATCCTCTGTCAAAAATAGTTTTTCTCCACTGTACAGTATCCTTTTTTTTTGCCAAACCATTTTCTGATAGCTTCTCAATGCATTTCTTATAAATTCATCATAGTTAGTTTCTTATATAGTCTACCCCCTCTTAAGCTAACTTAAATCTACTGAGCTCAGATATATATACCAAGGGACGAGGCAATGCAGCATCACATAAAACAATTAATATAAACAGCAATGAAAAAAAACGCAGATTTGCGAAGCAAGCAGCATTAAGAAATTAGCAAAGCAATTGTAATATTACAACTAATCTAAGGCAATGTGCAGCAAACAATAAAAATAAATCATTAGTAAAACTGGCTTAACAGAATAATACAAAGTCAAATTCAATAACACTATGCCTGGCAAACAGCAGCAACTTATACCTAAACATGACATAGCTCAAGCAGAAAAAATATTACACTAAAAATGGCCATGTCTAATACCTATGTCACATCTTAACACTAGAGTGATGCATCACGAGAACTTACACTAGCAGATAAGTTGCCAAATCGTAAAGAAATTGTTTATGCAATTCCTGTGAAGGGAAATGTCTTTTTATGCTCCCTCATTTTTTGGAAATATATCACAAAACTATTATTTACTGGATCTGGAGACAGAAAATATTTATATTAGTACATCTATAAAATTTTATTTTAACCAGTGCTGCAGTGCAGCTAGAAACTAGATATTAAACAAAATGAGCAACTATGTACAAAGTAAAGCATAAAAATATCATTCAGTAGTCATGAGGCATTTCATAAGTTAGTAGAAAAATCTCTCAACTAGAGAGACAGTAGTCATAATCAGGTGTATAGACATAAAAATATTTCTCGTCATTTCATTAGGCATCTCAGTAAATATCATAAATTAAGAGCTCCACAGTATCATATGTTTTCAAGTTCGACCGTGTCGTTTTTGCGATGCTTTCTACAAAGGAATGTCAGAAGCGAGGTTAATGGCCTCTTTTTTCTTTTTTCTACCTGTGCTGCTGGAAGGCACACGCTAATGGCTTTTTTTCTCGGGCGGCTGTCGCCCATCTGGGTGCCCACGACGTATTACGTGCAGGTGGTCACTTAACTTTCTTACGGAAATATTTACGACAGCAGTTTCCGCTACAGTGGCAGTCTTATATAAAAATATTTCACAGGTCAAGAATTAGCATTGCAAATCTGTAGAAACAAAATCCTATAAATATAAGTGTCCCAAAAAAATATTCGTCAGCATTGTGATACAGTCACACATTTACATATATTTCATAACCTTGAAGTACGATTCTTGGTTTCCAACAACCTTTTCCACAAGTCAGAGTCCCTAATCACTTTTCATTACTCCTTACCTTATTACACATATACATATTCGTCGACACGTCAATCTTGCGACGACACTTCACTATTTCATCGTAATAAATACATAGCATAATCAAATTCCCCATATAGCATCAAATTGTTCATCATAAACATACCTCAACAGCATAATACACATCGTCGTCGTAAAAATAACATCATACCTCAGTCAACTCTCAAAATCGTCGTAGCTTCCTCCAATAATTTCAAAACCTAAAAAAATTCTCTGCTCATGTCAAACGTGTCATCCGCCTCAAACGCACTTCAAAAATCATGATCCCATACCAAATACATCATTCAAAGTTCTCATAGTATCACAATGGTTCCAAAAAAATATGAACAGTTCACAAAGTACTGACAAAATGCAATTTCATACGTGTGAAGTTATTCAACTGTGTAATTACGTAAACATCTGTCACTGACGTAGTAAAAAGAATGTTTATTTCTCTGTCAAATAATCAGATAGCTGTGTAATTTATGTGTTGGAGAAATATGGTACCGATGTGTAAAGTTGTATAAGCAAATACCATATTAGCTAGGGTTCCTTTTGGTTGCCACACACATGGTACACAAAGTAAGCGTGTACCCCCCTGAGGATTAATGTAATTATACCCTCAGGTGTTACAGATTACAGCAATGGAATGAAATGTATCACGGAAAACTTTCTTTGCAATTTAAAAATCTTTAAAAATAAATGTTTTATGTACAAAATTAATCACTCAAATACGTGTCCTGTAGCGCTAAACTGTGTGTCATGTCGCAACATAATCTCTGTGGAAGTCTCGTAGTTATCGTCCTCCGAAAGCTAAGTTCTGCAGAAGTCAATGTACTTACCTCATGATAAACAAAAGTGAAATGCTTTGTGTATAGATATCGTAGTTATTACGCTTATTGTTGTGATGAAGAAAGTACTGTACTGTAACGTATTGTTGTGCCACGAAAAAGGCTGTCTCATTGTTACTATACCACAAGAGTTACTACTAAAACATGTTTCACTTTCCAGAAGAATTGAGAAAAATTGTGCAGATGTAAAACAGATACACTGCAAAAGCAACATTGTAAATTGTCACTCATTAGTAGCGTCGTGATAACATCGTGTAGCTGTCACATAAACTAACCACTGTGTTCTCTGGTATTTCACAGAAAGTACTTTAAATCCAGTTTTTTTTTTTTAAGTAAACCAAAATGTTGCATGAAAATCTCATTAGCGTTGCCGGTATATGTTCTAAGTATGTGATCCTTATAGTCGTTACGTGATAGTGGAACTAACAAGCAAGAATGTACACACACAATAACACTGTGACGCCGCTCTGTTCACTATAACAATGTATTCGTAATTTCTGTTTCAATAAGTTCTCTTGGTTCTTGACTGGATATTTAACTTCAAACATTGTTGCATGTTAACAGATTCTAAATCTGACAAAGCATACTAGTAACGTGAAGTGAAAAATTGTATGGCAAAGACTAAGTTAAAAAGCAGATCATCTCTCAATAAACGGTTTTATATGTGAAGTGTGGTGAAATACTTTACTCTTCATAGTACTCAGAGTTTGAACTTGAATGCAATTGTCATGCGGTATACGTCGGTAAAGAATACTAAATCTTTTCTCAAGGTTAGCGTCTGTGTTATTTTTCTCTGAGCCAGCCGGCGCACGCAGCTGCCTGCAGTGCGAGTCATTGTCTGTTCCTTTGTTGGCGCGCGTCGTTATTGGGATTAGGAGACCTAGCTTCTACAAATTCACCGTGACGAGAGGGCCCTGCCCTGTTTAAATCCCGCCAGTTCTGATGCAATTCAGGTCTGTCGTTACGATCACATCGTCTGTCGTCATGTTGGTAGTTCCTGTAGTTTCTTTCTTGTCAGTTAAGTGGTGGAGAATTTCTCCCTGAATCGTAACTGCGCGCTGGACCGTTGCGTCTTAAGTTATTCTGTCTCCCGTAATAATAATTATTTTGGTTCCCATAGTGTCTGTTTCTCTGATTGTCTCTGTAATAGTCATTACCGCGGAGAGGTGATCTTTCCCTGTAATTATTACTACTCTGCCAACGGTTGTCATACGGGTGGTGTCTGTTTTGGTCACGATTTACGTTATAAGAATAGCCTTGTCGTGTATTATTTCTGTCATCGCGGAATTGTGACAGATGTGACCTGTAATTGTTGTGCTCCTGTTCTCGCGTTCCGCGATTGTCAGTGTCAATTTCCAGTTCTTGTAACAGTCCCTGAAAAGCTTCAATGTCGTCTTTGAAACGTCCTGCTAAAATAATATGTCGCAAATGTTCAGGCAGTTTGATTAAGCAAATGCGGATGAGTTCTGGGGGGCTGTATGGGTTTGAAAGATACTGATTCTTGTGTAACATGTCTTCAAAATATTTCATAATACTGGAAAATTCAGATTGTTCGAAACGTTTCATCATTATGATGCTATGTTTTACTCGGTCTTGTGTGGCTTGAGACCAATATGCTGAGAGGAAGGCATGGTAAAATTCTCCTTCACTGTGGCAATCGTGAATGACCGATCGCATTCTTACAGCTGGTTCATTCTCTAAATAGCCACACATAAATTCTAATCTGTGTTCCAATGACCAGTTGGGAGGAAAACAATGAGAGAATTGATGGAGCCACGCTTGTGGATGAATGTCGTTGGCAGAATTTTTAAACGTTTTGAATTTACGTGTAGTAATGAACAGCTTATAGTCAAAGTCATCATGTCGGCGAGTCGCATGTCGGTCATTATTACGTCGTTTCGGCGGTTCCATCTCAAAATTCGGTGTGCCTTGCCAATTTCTATCATAATTTACGAAGTGTCCTGTGTTATTATTTTGTGGTTGTTCCGTATTTCTAAGTCCCTCTTCCCGTATTGGAGCGCGAGTGGCCTCTGAAATACGTAATTCTTGTATTACCTGAGTCAGCTGATCTTGTACTTCCCGGATTTCTCTTTGGTGTTGCGTATTAATTTGATTCTGATTTTGTTTGAATTTCCTAATTTGTTCATACTCTTTTGTGTCAGTGAAGGCTACAGGTCTTGTGTCATTCAGATCATCATCTACCTTTGTAGATAAGTTAGTGACCTGATCCGAAAGTTCGGCTACTTTCTCCGATAGTGAACACATTTCCTCAGTGTGTTTTTCTGAACCAAGTTTCAGAGTGTCCATTTGTGTTGAAATCGAATCTACTGTGTCCTTCAAGTTTTCCTGAGTTTTTGCAAGTTGCGTAACCGAATCGGTAGATGCAACTGAGTCAAATTTAGCTTGCAAGGTCTCATGATTTTCATGAAGAGTAGTTTGCAGTTCTTTTATGGCTGCTTCGTGATTCTGTAGTGCATTTTCATGACGCGAAAAAATAGGTTGGAAATGCTCACAAATTTGTGTTTTTACGTCACTACAGACTTTTTGACATTTCGATTCAATGTGATGTAACTCAGTAGTTAAATCCTCGCGTGTTTGTTCAAGAGTTTGCTCCAATTAGTCTAACTTTTGAAGATTTTGTTCCATTGCGTCTAACTTTTGAAGATTTTGTCCTATTTGTTTCTGATTTTGTTCAAGTGTTGTGTCTAACTTTTTAAGATTTTGTTCCACTGTGTCTAACTTTTGAAGATTTTGTTCCATTATGTCTAACTTTTGAAGCTTTTGTCCCATTTGTTGCATTAATTGTAATAACAGTGCACTGGTGTCTGAAACATGTTCCTCAGTGCTATTCGGCAGTGAAGTTGCACCGGCAACATTCACATTCTGACAAGCAGAAAATGTGTCTTGACTCATTTGAGAAAACGGTGAGGATCCAAAACCTGAGTCTACAATTTGCGAGATTGTTTCCTGTCATTTCAGATTCCTGAGGCGAGCTGTTGCCGACCGATCGATCGATAATGCTTCCATGTTCTCTAATTGTTTCACTGTCTACACCATTGTTTGCCGCCCGTTCCATTTCCCTATGCGCAATTACCAAATTACTACTTTGAACATAAGTTAATTCATTACTCTGCGGCGCTAACACACTGCTTTCGTCTTCACTGTCATTTCTCAATTTAGTTTGGAGCCTAGTATTACGTTTTTCACACGCCATTATTGTCACAGTATTTCACACGACAACACAGAAAAACACAATTTGAAGAGAAAAAATAAGAAAACACATTAACATAACACTGAAAATAATATCTAGTTAATTGCAGCTGCGAAATACTTGGTGCAAATCTACATGCGTGCCACACCTGTTTTACTGTACAACAATGAAAGACTGCAACTACAAAGGAGATTCTCTCTACAATTACGTGCTAGCAATAAACAAAATCTACACTAATTACACAAACTACAAGAAAAAATCAGAAGATTCCAGTGAGGTATCCTAGGCTAAGGGTCGACATATGAAACTTCCCCTTTGAACATTTATACAAGACTGTGCTTAAACTGACACACAATATTTTGTTAGCGCAACGCAATCTGACTTTCAAAATTCCCAACAAAAGAATGGCCCTGACTAACATTAAACTATACCTTTCACAAATCACTTACCTCACAAAAATCTTTGCTGCTCAAGCTACTGCAATACAGCCAGCGCCACTACTGCCAGCTAAATAAAAGATTCAAACTATGGAAGGCACTAACTACTGATAGGGATAGTTAGCAAATGAAAGATATTAATAGAGAACAAAGAATGTATTTACCTTGATATCATCATATATATAGCAGTTCATGACAAATTACAAAACTCCGCCATCTCTCTCCCCACATCCACCACTGCTGGCGGCTCACCTCCAACTGCGCAACGCTATGCGCTGTTCACAGCCAGCTGCCTAACACTACAATGGCGAGTATTACAACAATGCAAAGCAGCCACAGACTGCAAACAGCACAGCCAGTGATTTTCATACAGAGGTGGCGTTACCAATAAAAAAACCTAAACAGCCTACTTACAACCTTGCCAAATACGTTGTAACCACTCTGACCCTGCGATCATTGCGGGACACAGGCGCAAGTCAAAGTGAAATGACAGAACAAAAATACCCTCTAGAAGTACACTATGTGATCAAAAGTAGCCAGACATTCCCAAAAACATACATTTTTCATATTAGGTGCATTGCGCTGCCACCTACTGCCAGGTACTCCGTATCAGCGACTTCAGTAGTCATTATACATCGTGAGAGAGCCGAATGGGGCGCTACGCGAGATCAGGTGACTGGGTGTTACTCGTGTCATACACCTGTACTCGAGATTTCTACTCACCTCAACATCCCTAGGTCCACTTTGTCCAATGCGATAGAGACGTGGAAACGTGTAGGGACACGTACAGCACAAAAGCGTGCAAGCCGACCTCGTCTGTTGACTGACAGAGACCGCCAACAGCTGAAGTGGGTCCTAGTGTGTAATAGGCAGATATATATCCAGACCATAATAAGGAATTCCAAACTGCATCAGCATCCACTACAAGTACTATGACAGTTAGGCGGGAGGTGAGAAAACTTTGGTTTCATGGTCAAGCAGCTGCTCATAAGCCACACATCGCGCCGGTAAATGCCAAACGACGCCTCGCTTAGAGTAAGGAGCGTAAACATTGGACGATTGAACAGTGGAGAAACGTTGTGTGGAGTAACGAATCACGGCGATCCGATGGCAGGGTGTGGATACTGCGAATGCCCGGTGGACATCATCTGCTAGCGTGTGTAGTGCCAACAGTAAAATTCGGAGGCGGTGTGGTATTATGGTGTGGTCGTGTTTCTCAGCGAGGGTCTTGCGCTCCTTGTTGTTTTGCGTGCCACTATCACAGCACAGGCCTATATTGATATTTTAAGCACCTTTTTGCTTCCCACTGTTGAAGAGCAAATCGGGGATGGCGATTGCATCTTTCAAAACGATCGAGAACCTGCTCATAATGCACGGCCTGTGGCGGATAGGGATGTTTTGGAACGCCGACTTCGTGCCAGGCTTCACCGACAGACCGACTTCGGTACCTCCGTGAAGAATGCACTGCCATTCCCTAAGAAGCCTTCCAGCAGCTGATTGAACGTATGCCAGCGAGAGTGGAAGCTGTCATCAAGGCTACGGATGGGTCAACACCACACTGAATTCCAGCATTACCGATGGAGGGCGCCACGAACTTGTAAGTCATTTTCAGCCTGGTATTCGGATGATCACATAGTGTATACCTGCACCATTGACCTCTACCAGTCTCGATATCCTATTCACTCAGCTTTTCGTCCTAAGATCTAGCGGTTCTTCTAGATTTAACTGGATACTCTTTTTCCTCTCTCGTTGTTCACATTTCTCTTTGCGTTTCTGACAGCATGGTTTGGGGCTCTCTTTTCCATGGCACTTTCTGTGCAAAAACTCTTCCACAAAACCCACTTCACCACCGAGCGAGGTGGCGCAGTGGTTAGCACATTGGACTCGCATTCAGGAGGACGTCGGTTCAATCCCGCGTCCGCCCATCCTGAGTTAGGTGTTGAAACTATGCCTAATAGTACTAGGCTCCTGCAACAAGCACCACTGACTTTATAATTTATCCTACTTTTAGTTTGTTAATGTCAGTGGGTATTGTTTCATTTAAAAATGCATGTCTCCACAAATAATACTCTTTCTAAGTATTATTACAATCTATTTATTGGTTAAAAATAAAAGCCAATGACTACAAATCCATTCTGTGAAAATCGCTCATCAATAGTGCTTTCCATATCCGCAACATCTGTGGTGCAAATTGTAGGTGATTCACCCTGTATTTATGTATGTATGCAATGCTGATGAAAACGATGATGTGATGTTGTAAAGCGAAAGATCTGAAGATGCCAACGTAGTCTTGCCAATACCGATTATTTAATACATGCTTCACTAACCATCTTCGCGTTTGAAATTTTCTTCAGATTCCACACACCTGCGTACTCCATTAATCGATCACTGTAAAGATGATTATTACCAGATTAAACACTCTTTCTCTGTATAGGACTGGACTGCACAGCTGCGGGGGGTTCTCCACGTGTGTTATACACTCCTGGAAATGGAAAAAAGAACACATTGACACCGGTGTGTCAGACCCACCATACTTGCTCCGGACACTGCGAGAGGGCTGTACAAGCAATGATCACACGCACGGCACAGCGGACACACCAGGAACCGCGGTGTTGGCCGTCGAATGGCGCTAGCTGCGCAGCATTTGTGCACCGCCGCCGTCAGTGTCAGCCAGTTTGCCGTGGCATACGGAGCTCCATCGCAGTCTTTAACACTGGTAGCATGCCGCGACAGCGTGGACGTGAACCGTATGTGCAGTTGACGGACTTTGAGCGAGGGCGTATAGTGGGCATGCGGGAGGCCGGGTGGACGTACCGCCGAATTGCTCAACACGTGGGGCGTGAGGTCTCCACAGTACATCGATGTTGTCGCCAGTGGTCGGCGGAAGGTGCACGTGCCCGTCGACCTGGGACCGGAACGCAGCGACGCACGGATGCACGCCAAGACCGTAGGATCCTACGCAGTGCCGTAGGGGACCGCACCGCCACTTCCCAGCAAATTAGGGACACTGTTGCTCCTGGGGTATCGGCGAGGACCATTCGCAACCGTCTCCATGAAGCTGGGCTACGGTCCCGCACACCGTTAGGCCGTCTTCCGCTCACGCCCCAACATCGTGCAGCCCGCCTCCAGTGGTGTCGCGACAGGCGTGAATGGAGGGACGAATGGAGACGTGTCGTCTTCAGCGATGAGAGTCGCTTCTGCCTTGGTGCCAATGATGGTCGTATGCGTGTTTGGCGCCGTGCAGGTGAGCGCCACAATCAGGACTGCATACGACCGAGGCACACAGGGCCAACACCCGGCATCATGGTGTGGGGAGCGATCTCCTACACTGGCCGTACACCACTGGTGATCGTCGAGGGGACACTGAATAGTGCACGGTACATCCAAACCGTCATCGAACCCATCGTTCTACCATTCCTAGACCGGCAAGGGAACTTGCTGTTCCAACAGGACAATGCACGTCCGCATGTATCCCGTGCCACCCAACGTGCTCTAGAAGGTGTAAGTCAACTACCCTGGCCAGCAAGATCTCCGGATCTGTCCCCCATTGAGCATGTTTGGGACTGGATGAAGCGTCGTCTCACGCGGTCTGCACGTCCAGCACGAACGCTGGTCCAACTGAGGCGCCAGGTGGAAATGGCATGGCAAGCCGTTCCACAGGACTACATCCAGCATCTCTACGATCGTCTCCATGGGAGAATAGCAGCCTGCATTGCTGCGAAAGGTGGATATACACTGTACTAGTGCCGACATTGTGCATGCTCTGTTGCCTGTGTCTATGTGCCTGTGGTTCTGTCAGTGTGATCATGTGATGTATCTGACCCTAGGAATGTGTCAATAAAGTTTCCCATTCCTGGGACAATGAATTCACGGTGTTCTTATTTCAATTTCCAGGAGTGTATATCACAGAAAAGTCGAAGGTCTACGTTGGTATGGCTGTATTTGTGGTATAGAATTGAATATAGCGTGTTTTTGCTTATAAACGGGTCCCTGCTGGAACCTGGAGAGCAGTGCGCCAGGCCCTGTACTTCCATGTACACGGTGAGGCGAGGCGTGTGGGCCACGCCCTCGCGACCCGCCTTGTGCCGCGAGCCGTCGCCAACCAATTTCCGCACGCAATGCGCCGCGGCTCGCCAATCCCGCTTTGTTTGGACTGCTGCTCGCATTGTTGCCCCACCTGCAATCTGCCCGCAGCCCAGCGCCGTCTCGCGCCACACGGCGGCGCCTTTGTCCCAGCTGCCACGTCGCTCGTCCGTGCTCAATGCTATAGCCGCCACCGCGCCTCCCCAAACAAGTGCCATCGGCGACCACGTCTGATGTGCGACCTTCTCGGATTCAGAGTGCCCCTAAATAAGCACAGCAGCGCTTATGCGGTAATAAAAACGTATTTAACGGGAGAGTTCAAATTCATTCTCCCTGATACAGACTAAGGTCATGAAATAACAACACTCACTGACGAAAAATCTAAAGTAGGCACCTCAAAGGAAGTACAAACTATCAGCGACTGCGTACATGATTAGATCTGCAGTGATCTGTGGCGGCTAGAATGGCCCCCAGAATGCGTAAGTGTGGCCATCACCTGGCAGTCACAATAAGTCTGTGAGGATATGTAATGAGGATGCAGTGCGTCAGGTGATTAGTCAGCATCGTGAATGACCACTGATATTATAATTTCACAATCTACTACAGGATTTTTTACTATGGAGGCTCGGGTTTAATGTTCAGTTGCAAGGAAACCAATAAGCCTGTGGCAAAAGTAGTTATACAAATATATCGGGTGATCAAAAAGTCAGTGTAAATTTGAAAACTGAATAAATCACGAAATAATGTAGATACAGAGGGACAAATTGACACATATGCTTGGAATGATATGGGGTTTTATTAGAACCAAAAAAATACGAAAGTTCAAACAATGTCCGACAGATGGCGCTTCATCTGATCAAAATAGCAATAATTAGCATAACAAAGTAAGACAAAGCAAAGATGATGTTCTTTACAGGAAATGCTCAATATGTCCACCATCATTCGTCAACAATAGCCGTAGTCAAGGAATAATGTTGTGAACAGCACTGTAAAACATGTCCGGAGTTATGGTGAGGCATTGGCGATGGATGTTGTCTTTCAGCATCCCTAGAGATGTCGGTCGATCACGATACACTGGCGACTTCAGGTAACCCCAAAGCCAATAATCGCACAGACTGAGGTCTGGGGACCTGGGAGGCCAAGCATGACGAAAGTGGCGGCTGAGCACACGATCATCACCAAACGACGCGCGCAAGAGATCTTTCACGCGTCTAGAAATATGGGGTGGAGCGCCATCCTGCATAAACATCGTACGTTCCAGCAGGTGTTTATCAGCCAGGCTGGAGATGATGCGATTCTGTAACATATCGGCGTACCTCTCACCCGTCACGGTAGCAGTTACGTTTTGCTGTCCAGCGCCATCTGTCGGACATTTTGTGAACTTTCTTCTTTTTTTTTTGTTCTAATAAAACCCCATGTCATTCCAAGCATGTGTGTCAATTTTTACCTCTCTATCTACATTAGTCAGTGGTTTATTAAGTTTTCAAATTTATACTGAATTTTTGATCACCCAGTATTTCTTGTTTCACTCTGCATTAGGCCATAAGGAGCAATTCGTTTTTAAGTTCAACGGACATCTTGTATTTTATACTGTAGTAAGGACTGTTCGGTTTTCGGTTTCTTCGCTACCAACTGCTCGTTTCAAAACTACGTAGCTTGAAATGTAATTGTCCGATATTAACGAAATTTTAATAGGTGTTAGGCACGTAAGTTGGTAATGGAAATCTCAACTTCCTGAGTTTTTCAGTCGCCCATAAAAAGTTCTTATGGTTTTTCTAAAGTAACATTTTCTCAGTCCTGGATAAATATGTAGGGTGGTCGGAAATTCCCGTTACAAACTTCTAGGACACGTAGAGGGTACTGAGTACATAAGACATTGAAGAGGAACCCATGTCCTGAAACATATCGTCTCCGTTCTAAGACAGTTTCAATGCAGATGATTATCTCATCCACACCCAGGTGAGGAATGTACTTAGGCGTGACCCAGTACAATCGTTGCAATCCATTTGAAAAGAATACTGACTCGTTCCGTTATTACTTACGCATTTGCATTACAACTTACACGTTATGGTTTACATTAGTCGACAACAACAAGAACCCAGCATCTACGGCACCAGCCGCAACGTACCGATGCATTACAACAGCGGCTCGGTGTGGCGACCACCTCCGAAGCACGTTCTGGTACACTCTCTCCATCCCACCTGGTGTCTCTTCAGTGTCTTGTGCAGCGGCCAGAACTCGTGCCCGCAGATCTTCCTCCGTCTCTACAGGTGTCTCATAAATTAGGCTCTTCGTACGACCCCACAAGAAGTAGTCCATAGGGGTTAAATCCGGCGATCGTGGCGGCCACGCGGTTGGACCACCACGGCCTATCCATCTTTCACCATGCCGTCTGTTGAGATGTCTCCGGACAGCCAGTGAAAAGTGAGGTAGTGCTCCATCATGCTGAAACCACATTTCCTGACGGACATTCAATGGCACAGCTTCCAAAAACGGGTCCATTACGTGTCGTAGTATGCGGTACCCGTAAGGTTGGATGGAAGGAGGTATGGTCCAATCACAATACCGTCCAGAATACCTACCCACAGGTTAATTCCAAACCTGTCTTGAAATCCCTGAACATGCGTGGCATGACGGTTTTCGCCCGCCCAGACATGGCTATTTCGAGCATTCAGAACACAATCCCTAATAATAATAATAATGAGCGTATGGCATTGGTGGCCGGGAGATCCCTCGCGGAGCGGTTCGGCACCCACTGCACAAGTTCTTTAACGCCACTACGGCGACTTGCGAGTGAATGAGGATGAAATGATGATGGAAGACACACAACACCTAGTCATCTCGAAACAGAGAAAATCCCTGACCCGGCCGGGAATCGAACCCGGGACTTCGTGCGCGGGAACTGAGAACACTACCGCAAGACCACGAGCCGCGGACAACACAACCCCTTGTGAACCTACATTCATCTGTGAAGAAAAATCGACGTGGAAACAGGGGCGCGTTGATGCAACGGTGAAGTAACCGTGTGCAGAAGGCGACGCGTTGTGGGAAGTCTGCTGGACCCAGACCGTGTCCCCTTTGTTATGTGGTACGAATGTAATTGTTGCTCACGCAAGACGTCCAAGGCGGTACTGTGACTAACAACGATTGCATGCGCAATTGTTCGCGAACTCGTTGACGGGCTGTCTTCAGTGCGACGCTGTACACTTTCTTCAAATTAGGGAGTGCGGCGTCGCCGTGGAGCACCACAGTCCAGCCTCCTCACGGTGAAGGTACCCGTTTCTCGTAGCCGTTGTGTAACTTGGGCAAGCAGTTTGTCCGATGGAGTGTGACGGTGTGGAAAACGTTCGTAATACAGCCGACTAGCAGCTTCGCCATACACAAGGAATGTATTCCGCAAACGTGTACTGCACCATGTTTCCTCTATCGATGATGCATAGGTATTGACTCGGTCTCACAAAAATGGTTCAAATGGCTCCGAGCATTACGGGACTTAACTTCTGAGGTCATCAGTCCCCAAGAACGTAGAACTACTTAAACCTAACTAACCTAAGGACATCACACACATCCATGCCCGAGGCAGGATTCGAACCTGCGACCGTAGCGGTCGCGCGGTTCCAGACTGTAGCGCCTAGAACCGCTCGGCCACCCCGGCCAGCATCGGTCTCACAGCAAAGCGGACAATAAGTGACATCTGGGGATTGTTTGACGTAGTACACGTCATCGTGTCTACCCTGTTGCATACCAGGACAGGGAACTCTGAGACGTTTCTCTTTCCATAAGCAGACGTTGACGAGGTACACATCTGAATTGAAACAGTCGTAGAACGGAATCGATACGATTCCGGACATGGGTTCCTATTCAAAATGTTCTGTACTCACTAAACTCTACATGTCCTAGAAGTTTGTAACGTGAATTTCTGACCACCCTGTATATCAGAAAGTGTGGGTTAGTTTAGAAAGTCTCTTTTGTGGTTGTAAGAAGCTATAACCATTGTGACTGTACAGTGTGATAAGGATTTTATAAAAAGTGATATTTAAGACTGATTCTGTCGTCCTGGACCTCGCGATTAACAGCGTGCACGGCAGCGAAACTAAATGCGTCGTTGCCGCGAACCTCTGGGCTGTTGGAAAACGGTTTCCCTGTGACTGCCAACGTAGCACTAAACGTTCAGCAGGCATAGAACTGGTCTTATATATCAGTCTTTATAAAATCCAAATCACGTCTTGCAAATACAAAACAAACCTTCAAAACAAACCCACGTTTTCTGTTACGTGTTTACCCTGGGCTGAGATAAAGTTACGTTAGAAAAATCGTAAGAACATTTTTTTGGGTGATTGAAAAATTCTGTAACTGGAGATATCCACTACCAATGTACACTGATAAGCCGGAACATTATGACTACCGACCTAGTGTCGATATAAACCCATCCAGGCCATAGCAGCCTCACCTGGCGAGAAATGACTACTAGTCAGACGCACGCACGGTGCATGTAGCGTCAGTAAGCGTGCGGTCCGTGTGTAGAATGGGGAAGGTGCGCGATCTATCTGAGTTTGGACGAGGACCGGTTGTCATGGCCAGGAGGCTCTGTAATAGCATTGTTTGAGGAGTGCTGTGGTGAGTTTCTTCAACACGTGGCGAAACGAAGGTGAAACCACTCCCAGACGATCTAGGGATTGGGTGGCCACATCTCATTACTGATGTCGGTCGTTGTAGCCTGGACAGACTGGTAAAACAGGACAAGCGGCGAGCTGTGGTGGAACTTGCTTGCTGGAAACTTACAAACCAAAACGTGGTATACTGTACAGCCGTTTATGGGAGCAGATACCTCTGAATTAGCAAATTTTGTTGCTAGTATTGGGACAAAGCAGGTTCTACCCCAAAGTACCGTTATCCAAGACTTTAATGCTGAGCAGTGCACCGAACACTCCTAACAATGGGCCTTCGCAGCCAACGGCCCATGCACGTGCCAATGTTAACACCACGACATCGGCAACTATGGGTGAAATCGGCACGTGGCCATCGGCACAGGAAGTTGGCGCAGTGCAGAGCCTTGCATGGTCTGATGAATCCCGATACCTTCTTCGTCGTGCCGATGGGAGGGCGCAAATCCATCGTCTTCCATGGGAACAGCTCCTTGACACTTGTAGTCGGGATGGAGACAAGCAGGCGGCGGCTACGTTATGCTCTGGGGAACATTCACGTGGGCATCCATAGATCCAATTGAGCTCATACAAGGCACCATGAATGCCAAGGAGTATCGTACACCGGTTGCAGACCACGTACACTCCTTCGTGATGATCATGTTTCCTGACGGCAGTGGCTTTTTTCAACAAGATGCTGCGCCATGTCACAAGGCCAGGAGTGTGACTGAGTGGTTTGGGGGACACAGTGGCGAGTTGCAATCGCTGTGCTGGTCCCACAACTGGCCAGATATGAACCCGATCGAACACATCTGAGATGTGATTGAACGTGACGTCAGAGCTGATTCCCCCTCCCCCCCCCCCCGCCCCCCCTCCACGCCCCGGAATTTAAGGGAATGAAGTAAGTTGTGTATACAGATGTGGTGGAAGCTCCCTCCAGCGACCTACCAAGGCCTCATTGCTCCTATTCCACGACACGTGGCCGCTTTTATCCGTGCCAAAGGTGGACTTAGCGGCTATTAGGTAGGTGACCATAATGTTCTGGCTGATCGATGTATGTGTCCATACCTACTAAAATTTCATTAACATCGGACGTACATTTCAAGCAAAAACGCCGAAAACCGGACAATCCTTGTTACAATCTAAAAAAAAAAAAATATGTATTGAACTTTAAAACCAAACTGCTCCATATTAGCATAACGCAAATTAAACTATAAAATTATTGGTGTGATTGATTTTACGACAGGCCTATTGGTTCGCTAGTAATTAAAGCTTAAACTCGAGTCAGCATACTAAAGAAATCGGACAGTAATACTATTTTTTTCGTAATTATTTTAGTAATTACAGTCCCCTTCAATGAATTCTTCAGAAGAATCATGTGTGTCAAGTGAGCCGTTTATTCCTCTTCTATAATGTATTCATACGTAATCAATCACAATTGGCAAGATGGCATACTCAAGCCAGAATCATTCTGCACATCTCAACGCTGCGTTCATTTTTTATGGAGCTCACCACCAGTCTTATATTTGTTCTATTTATTCATGATAATCTAATATGAATCAGTGATGATAGCCACATGAATAATTCCATGGAGTGCTTCAGATCGCTACCGTACCAAAACCGATAGTTATCTTCTCAGAGTATTAACAACAATGCTTTTTTCTTATTTCCGTGCTTGCTAAGAAAATTGGAGAGGATTTCCGCCTCAGGCAAGACACCTTTGTAGTTTTGTTTTCACCCAGACATGTTTCAGCACTTTTTGTGGTATTTTCAGTGGGTTTATTTTTTGTTCTGCAAAATTTTTGTCACACGTTATCTTCAGAGAAACTTTTGGTAAAAATATTTACATTTGTAAAATGAGTGATTAATATGCTTCAACACAGTTATGTACGTCTCAGCTTTGTATTGTATGCTAACCAATGTAAAATTTTTGATAATAATCGTTCATTGTACAAACGTAAATGTTTTTACAAAAAGTTTCTTTAAAGATAAAATGTAACAACAGGTTTGCAGGAAAAACTGAACAAATAAATCCACTGAAGTTAGCACAAAAAGTGCTGAAACATGTCTGATTGAAAACAAAACTACAAAGGTGTCTTGCATGAGGCGGAATTCATCTCCAACACTAATAACTCTGCTTGCTGGAAACTTACGAACTAAAAGGTGGTACACTGTACAGCCGTTCATGGGCGCAGATACCTCTGAATTAGCAAATGTTGAAGCTAGCATTTTGTGCAAGCACACCAAAGTTTAATGCACATTCATCTTAAATTATTTGATGTTGATTCTATGCAACATGCCAGAGTATTAACTACAATGCTTTCCCTATGTACAGTTACGTTGCTCAGAGCTCGAATTGTTTTTTGCCCATAGATTATTAATTTGTTTCTCCATTTGGACGTAGTTCAAGGAAAACCAGGGAAAACTCGGGCGAAGCCTGCAGGTCTGAATAACGCAGGTGGTACAATAATCTGTAATGGTTAGGAACGGCTGCGGAGCACTTGAACATCAAAACTGAAGTACTGATTTTTATTATTTATTATACATGACGATCAATAAAATTTGTATATCTCGAAAGGCACTTTTACCATAGATGTGGACAAAAAAATTATATGTTTACGTCGCCGTTAAGAGAGATGAAACGAAGTGTACATATACACAGAGGAAAAGTTTTACTCTGTCTGTCACACTGATACCTACTTCTAACCCACGTGCCAATCAGGAAACACAGGAAAGAACAACGTTTCGTTTAGTGACATTCGACGGACGTTTATGTTTAAATGTTGCAGAGGTACATTTGCAGTAACACGTGCATATCGGGCAGCTACCATGCTACAACTGCTAGGTTGTTGATGTCAACAGGGGAAAACAGTACATCGTACTAGCGGAAACATTATGTTGTTTATTGGTGAAGAGATGCCGGGGCTGGACTTCAGTTAAGTAGTTTAAATTCGACATGATGCCACGGTACTATAGGTTTTAATTTTAATGTTGACTGTGCCTTACTCTGGCATGCTACAGTAATTTTATGCTTCTGAAGAAGGCTAGATTAATTTAGCCGAAACCTGGTAAAGATCAGAAAATTTGCGCAACTGAGGCTGATTCTTCAAAATATTAGTCTATCACAGTTGCTGACGGGGCTGCAATAGGCTAAAAATTCTTAGATGATAGTAAAGTACAAACCATGTAAAGAATACAGAACGTAAACAACTGCAACATTCACAATGGTAGACAAAAATGTTCTTCGTTTTTTCCAACTTGTCGGATTTGCACGCACATTCCGACAGCCGGTTGATGTGCTCAGTATGGGGTGTGACCAACTCTGGCAGTCTGACACCGAGGCACCTGCTTTGAATGATGTCATCAATCTCATGTTGAGGCAATAACGCCCATTCTTTCTGCAAAGCTGCTCGCAAGTCTTGGAGATTGGTTGGTGGATGCAACACGTCTCCCTAGTGGATCCCAGACATGCTCCATGGGATTCTAATCGGGAGAGTGAGGAGTATAACAGTAGCGTGTTTATGTCCCTCTACCCTAACAACCGAAACTTTAGACCTGTCACGGGAAAAGCCACATATAACACTAACGTGCCGTGAAACACTCTAATGTTACTCTCTGACAGGATTTCGAATTCTGACCGCGCGTGTGTCTGATGGACACAGGTATCGGACTATAATTTTGAATACGGTGAAATTAACAGGGAAACTAAGCGGACTTTAACCTTGGGAGCTACTTAAAGTGGTAAAATCATAAGTGAATGAAAAAAAATGAACGGTCGCCAGCCCAATTAGGCACATTAATTTGGAAATATATGTTTATGAAAATTGAATATTGGTTACTGAAGTCACTTTCGTTGAGATTTCCCTTTGAATGGCAAAAAGGATACAAACTTACGCAGTGCACTCTGAACTGTGTGTAGCAGTAGTTACCATTAACGCACACACCAGTAAATTATAGGGAGTAGATTTGCACCAAGCTCATACTAAAGACAGCTACACTCAAAAGCATTACTCAGTCAAATACTGTAATGTTACTGCATGAAGTGCAGAACTAAACTTGGACACGAGGGGCTTTGATGTTAACTGATATAAAAAAAAACAAATAAAGATGAATAATATCACAAATACATTGTTTAAACTCCTCTACATATATCAGTTTTCCTTAGCAACAGTAATAGTTCAATTTCTTTCTAATAGGTGGAGAATATGATGGGGACCCATAAACTAGTATAATTTCACTAGTCAAAGCTCTTTGATTATTACAGTAGAAAAGTCTAATTCAAAAAGCTAATCATTCCCTTCACTTGGAGTAGTTCATAATTTACATTGCAAGACAGTAAAATACAACACTGGGTTTAATTAGCTTCAAAAAAGGAACCGTTCATGATAGAAATCACAACCACACTGTTTTTAAAATGAGCTTAACTTAGTTGCCTTTTTCTATCACCTGTGAAGCAGGTTTCTAGACAATAATATTTACACAATCTTGCACTGTAATCTCACAAAAGTATATTTTGTAGTAAACTAAGGATACTTTCGCGAAAGCCTATCCAACTTCACTTTTGTTGTTTTAACTTTAACTTTTACTACTCCTTTTATTAGACAAAAAATCGCTTTTAAACACTCGAATGCAAGAATTGATCATTTAAATCAGGATACTCGGTTTTAGTAGCACTTAGGTGAGGCCCCTGCTTAGGTTCATGATCAAGATAGAAAATATGGTTCTGGACACGGATTTATAATGTTGTGATAATTATTAAAACAATTCACAAATTGACTGGTCCATGCCCATATACATTCCTGAATGTATGAAGTTAGTGAGGCAGCGGCGAAGACTGGTGGCTAGCGACATGGCGGCTGACTGTACTCAAGGCTCTTGATGTTCGAATGCTCTATGAAACCTCTTCTTGGCGTCGGATTTTCAACATTTTAGAGCCATTCCTTTAAGCCAAAAATTCCAAATAGTAGCCAGATCCACATCCGAGACAAATCCTTTATGAAGCAGCTTCCAGTTGCTTGTCTTAGCACCGTCGAAGTGTACCGTGCTATGACGAGCCACCGTACCGTTCACCAAGGAACCGCTCAGTTCGACCGCCAAAACCACCTTTTACATCGCACCAGGCCACTTCCGTTGAGGGAGGACCTCCCTACAGCTTTTACATGTTACAAATACAAGTGCCCAAGCATGAACCAGCTTTCAATAAACATTTTCTTTTTATTAACATACACATATTGTAACAATTTATCATTTTGGCATATCCTTTTGCTTTTTTCATATATACATCACCAAACTCTAATTTCCTTGGCACATATCAAGGAGTTTAAATAAATCAGAATACACACTCCATAATTGCAGGTACACATTTACATAATATACGAGGTGCGGCAATAAAGTAATGAGACTGATTTTGTTTGCAAGATGTGGCAACCCTGCAGGCTTGTGTAGGCACAATATCTTTGACCTTGGTCTATAAGCTGCTTCTAGACCAAGCGGCACATCGATGCAACTGCTCAGTCATGAGTTGCGCTGTAATAAGTTAACATGTGTTTGTGTCTCTCATCATGGAAATAGAACCACATAATATTGCGCAAGCGTATGCAACTTATTTTTGCATTAAATTGGGTGAAAACGCGACAACAACTTACGGTAAGCTTCAGAAGGCTTTTGGAGAGAAGGTTATGTCAAGAGCTCAAGTTTTTCGTTGGCATAAAATGTTTAGTGAAAGCAGAACGAATGTTAAAGATGAAGACCGCAGTGAACGACCATCAACCTCATGGACGGATGTCAACTTGGCCAGGATGCATGAACTCGTACGATCTGATTGTAGATTATCCGTGAAAATGATTGCAGAAGAACTGAACATCAATCGAGAAATTGAAGATCTGCATCACGATAATGCGCCGTCCCATACTGCTCTGTCAGTACAGCAATTTTTAACCTCAAAACAAATTTCAGCACTACCAAAGCCATCTTATTCACCAGATATCGCTCCGTTCGACTTTTTTCTATTTCCAAGAGTCAAAACAGCGGTCAAGGGACACCATTTTCAAACAATACAAAATGTCCAAAAATCTGTGACGAGGGTCTTGGAGGATATTACAGAGTTCCAGAAATGTTACCATCAATGGCAGAAGCGCTGGAAAATTGTATGCAATCAGAAGGGAACTACTTTGAAGGAGACAACACTAAACTTGACTAAAACGGTAATCAACATTTTTTTTCACATCAGTGTCATTACTTTATTATCACACCTCGTAAACCCACTTCTAACCGATGTTACGTGAGGCCATGGTGTGTGTGCATTATCTTCCGTTTCCAAGGAAACATCAGCTACCTGTTCCCTGTGAGGTCGAGTATAATCGTCCATCAGTACGCAGTCTGGGCCCACAGCTCCTCGCAACGCCGCACATGGAGCCCCAAGATCTCATCACGATACCTCACAGAAGTTAAACCTTGCTGATTCACCCGTACAGTATCATGAAGAGGTGTTCGATTAGTCAACATAATCGCTGCCCACACCATTAGGGATATCCCCCGATACCGTTCTCTTTCCACAATGTTTGGGTCCCTCAGTCGTGTTCCACATTCCCTCCAGATGCGAATCCGTCGAGAATCACTCTCCGTACCAAATCGGGACTCATCTGTGAAAACAACATTGGCTCACTGTTCGACTATCCAGGTGGCAGGTTGACGACTTCGCTCTAGACGATCCCCTGTGTGAAGATGCTTCACAGGTACACATACAGCAGGCCTCCGACAGTAAACACCACTTTGCCGAAGACCTCTGTACGCCGTTTACGTCAATACAACACGTGCAGTGGATGCTGCGAAGTCAGATGCAAATTGCCGTGCAGTACTAAGGCGATACCGTCGTGACCTTACAGCCAAAAACGGTCATTCCTTTCCGATATCATACATGGTCGGCACTCCCTGTTCTTTCGGATACAGTTCCGGTCTCTATAAACTGTCGCCAAGTGCCAAAACTACAGACCGATCCACATTAAGCCATCGGGCCACATCAGTTTGCGGCTGACCTGCTTGCATTCTTCCCATGGCCGTCCACCGCAGAGTCTAGTAGGCGTCTTTTCTGTGCCATGCTGTATCGTCTGTGGTTGTGTACACTGCGATTGTGGATGTGGGAATACCCGGTAAACATTAGCCCATTTGAGAAGTGGCCTGATGCCATCGTTGGCGTGGTTGCCCGTTGACCGGAATGCCATCTACCGTGCAGAACACAATCGTACGTACATCTGTTGACAGTTTGTATGATTATATCGTGAATTAAACACAGGACGGGGAAATAGCGGTTTGTTGCTTTAATTTTGGACACCAGCGTAGTAGCCACATCCTGTTCCTTGGACGGTGCAGTTATATCCCACTGGAGCAACCATTTAATGTCTTTATTCGCAGCAGATATCCTAGCTCACAGGATAGAATAGAGACTGTGATAGCATATAGTACGATTTGGTGCTATATCCAAGTGCCACGCGTATCCTCTTATCACTCCTGGTTTCTTTTCAAAAACCTGATTGCTGATGTAAGTTCAATAGCTCAACCCGACGTGCTTGTGCATTAGATTCTAAGACGTTGGACTGAATTTGTTCATGTAGACACAGAATGTTTATTGCTACCGGGGATGGTCTTCCGCTTGCACTGGTCCCTTTATCCATCTACTTAATCGCTCTCCCCTATTTGCTACGGAATTTCTGTTTGTGAAATATTTTATTTTATTTAGCTATGGCACAAATCACAATCTGTAAAGAACACGAGAAAAATACATAAATTCGTAAATTCGCAAGAAGAATAAAAATAAAATTTACGGACAGATCGCAAACATGCAAAGAAAAATAGAAACATCTACATCTACATCCATACTCCGCAAGCCACCTAACGGTGTGTGGCGGAGGGTACTTTGAGTACCTCTATCGGTTCTCCCTTCTATTCCAGTCTCGTATTGTTCGTGGAAAGAAATATTGTCGGTATGCCTCTGTGTGGGCTCTAATCTCTCTGATTTCATCCTCATGGTCTCTTCGCCAGATATACGTAGGAGGGAGCAATATACTGCGTGACTCCTCGGTGAAGGTATGTTCTCGAAACTTCAACAAAAGCCCGTACCGAGCTACTGAGCGTCTCTCCTGCAGAGTCTTCCACTGGAGTTTATCTATCATCTCTGTAACGCTTTCGCGATTACTAAATGATCCTGTAACGAAGCGCGCTGCTCTCCGTTGGATCTTCTCTATCTCTTCTATCAACCCTACCTGGTACGGATCCCACACTGGTGAGCAATATTCAAGCAGTGGGCGAACAAGTGTACTATAACCTACTTCCTTTGTTTTCGGATTGCATTTCCTTAGGATTCTTCCAATGAATCTCAGTCTGGCATCTGCTTTACCAACGATCATATTTATATGATCATTCCATTTTAAATCACTCCTAATGAATACTCCCAGAGAATTTATGGAATTGACTGCTTGCAGTTGCTGACCTGCTATATTGTAGCTAAATGATAAATGATATTCCTTTCTACGTATTCGCAGCACATTACACTTGTCTACATTGAGATTCAATTGCCATTCCCTGCACCATGCGTCAATTCGTTGCAGATCCTCCTGCATTTCAGTACAATTTTCCATTGTTACAACCTCTCGATGTACTACAGCATCATCCGCAAAAAGCCTCAGTGAACTTCCGATGTTACCCACAAGGTCATTTATGTATATTATGAATAGCAACGATCCTACGACACTCCCCTGCGGCACACCTGAAATCACTCTTACTTCGGAAGACTTCTCTCCATTGAGAATGACATGTTGCGTTCTGTTATCTAGGAACTCTTCAATCCAATTACACAATTGGTCTGATAGTCAATATGCTCTTACTTTGTTCATTAAACGACTGTGGGGAACTGTATCGAACGCCTTGCGGAAGTCAAGAAACACGGCATCTACGTGGGAACCCGTGTTTATGGCCCTCTGAGTCTCGTGGACGAATAGCGCGAGCTGGGTTTCACACGACCGTCTTTTTCGAAACCCATGCTGATTCGTACAGAGTAGATTTCTAGTCTCCGGAAAAGTCATTATACTCGAACATAAGTATGAATAAAGACATAAATAGACATATAAACTCACACAAGTCTTAGTGTACAATAAAATAAACGCGCATCACAAACATATGTGCATATTGCTAACGTAATCAATAGCCTCTTAGGTTGCATTCAGGAAACGAGCAATCTGGCCGTGGTTCTTCCTAACAGGGCATTCCTTGACGATGTCACCGCAGTCACACTCAAAAGAAGTAACCACGTGCCGTTTATACATGGAGTCGACACGTCTTCCGCGGTTCGTTCTTATCCAATTTAGCCCGGTCTCAAGATAAGCACTGGATCTCTATGAGATGTGTCAATAAAGCCATTTCACACTCTCTACCACAACATTCTATCATGTCGAATTTATCTCGTTGAAGGTTTACAGCAGTAACAATTGGAGGATTTCTTGACCGAAGTCTGTTGAGGTTCACATCTTCCAAGAAAGAACGAATGAGGAGCTGGAAGTTGTTTTGTACTTATTTGTAATCTCTAATGCATGCTGTTTGCGTAAGTGAGGTGGTGGAACACAGCCAAGTATCGATAGCCAATGGACGGCGTACTTTTTAGTACCCCAGATAGCATTCTCAATAAGCATGGTGTCAGAAAGACAATGGAACATGGAAAATGTGAATGAGGGTCATTCTTTTAGATGAAGTAGCCGCCGCATGTACCGTTGATTAACTGGAGTTTAATGTCTCTTCGTTGCCAACGAGAAGTACTCGTATCGGGATATTCGCTCCGCCCGTGTTCCAGCTTTCATAACATAAATTTCGGAACGAGGCGTTTTGGGGGATCATATTACGCGCCTCGCGTACCACTTGTGGAGATCAAAACCAGCCTTTTTAATTTCTTCCCGCTTCACTCCTCCCAGACGTTCTACGTCCTTTAATAACAGGCGACCTTACAACAACACCTGCAGAGAGAATTTAATTTCACGCCTGACTCGAGGAATGGTAAAGTACCTTACAGCTCAGGGAAGCATGAGCTTACAAGGACTTGAGCTGAAGAGTGTCGCGAGGGCCAGTTCATCTTTCGCGAACCCAAATCTAGCGTTTCCATTTCAGAGTTTGATAGCACTTTCAGTAAGAAGCATCTCTGCTCCGGACTTTTTAATTCTTCAGTCAGTTCATTTTTGCTCATATAAAATCTGTGCGGTCTAAGGCGCTGCAGTCATGGACTGTGCGGCTCGTCCCGGCGGAAGTTCGAGTCCTCCCTCGGGCATGGGTGTGTGTGTGTTTGTCCGTACGCTCATTTAGGTTAAGTAGTGTGTAAGCTTAGGGACTGGTGACCTTAGCAGTTAAGTCCCATAAGATTTCACACACATTTGAACACATTTATAAAATCTAAGAAACCACGATGGAGTGTAACGAATGGGACGGATATCGGTGGATGTCATTTACATGTACAGAAAAACAAATGATTACAGTTTAAAAAATACTAGATGATTTATTTAAGAGAAAGAACTTCAAAAACTGAGCAATTCAGTTAGTGTTGGTCCACCTCTCACCCTCACGGAAGCAATTATCCGGCTAGGCCTCCCTCCAGAGGGATATCGCTCCAAATTCTGTGCAATTGGCGCGTTAGATCGTCAAAATTCGGAGATAATTGGAGGGTCCTGCCCATTGTGCTCCATGTATTCTCATTTGTGGAGAGTTCCGGCAGCCTTGATGGCCAAAGTAGGGTTTGGCAAGCATGGACACAAGCAGTGGAAACTCTCTCCGTATGCGGAAAGAAATGTCACCTCAGAACACCACTGCTGGTTGCCTGGACGTATGGCGGGCGATATTGAGTGTGTCACGGCTGTCTTGGGCACCTGCAGACACATCTTCGGCCTGAAATCTCACTGACTGGAGTGGAACTGTCTTCAGTGGTGAGTCTCCCTTCGAACCGATGACCAGCGAAAACTTGTCCGGGGATGCCCCCGACAGCGGTGGGATACCTAGCTGTCTGTCGCTCGCCATACAGACCGACCGCCACGACTGTTGGTCTGACGGGCCATTTCTTTTCATACAAGGATCCCCTTTTGTTGTCATCCGCGGCGCCTCTACGGCACAGCGGTACGTCGAGAGCATTGCACAGCTCATGTTGTTGCCCTTCATGGGAAGCTATTCTGGGCTTGCAGTTCAGTAAGATAACGTCCGCCCGCACACAGCTAGAGTTCTTAGTGCTCGTCTTCGTGCTTGCCAAACTATACCTTGCCCAATAAGGTCCCCGGATTTCTAACCAATTGAGGACGTTTGGAGCCTTGTGGGCAAGGCTCCGCAACTACCTTTGTACAGAATTTGGCACGATAGCCCTCAAGACGACATCCAACAACACTGTCAACCAATTCCAAGCCGAATAACTGCTAGCGTAAGGCCAGAGGTGGACCGTCAGGTTATTGACTTGCTGAATTTCTGCAAATCTTTCTCTTGAACATATAATCCATTTTTTTCTGAAATTGTAATGATTTGTTTATCTTGTCCTTCGTGGCGCGTTTCTTCAGTGTATGCAGTTGCCTTGTATGTTAACCGGGGACCTAGAAACGACGGAGAGGCTCCGTCCCCGCCGCAGCCGCAGTGGTCCACAACCCCATGACGACTACCGTAGTCTACTTCACCCCTGCGCCGCCCCACGCCGAACCCAGGGTTATTGTGCGCTTCGGTCCCCGGTGGACTCCCCAGGGAACGTCTCACACCAGACGAGTGTAAACTCTATGTTTGCGTGGTAGAGTAATAGTGGTGTACGCGTACGTGGAGAACTTGTTTGCGCAGCAATCGCCGACATAGTGTAACTGAGGCGGAATAAGGGAAATCAGCCCGCATTCGCCGAGGCAGATGGAAAACCGCCTAAAAACCATCCACAGTCTGGCCGGTTCACCGGACCTCGACACAAATCCGCCGGGCGGTTTCGTGCCGGGGACCAGGCGCTCCTTCCCGCCCGGAAAGCCGTGCGTTAGACGCACGGCCAACCGGGCGGGCTATCTAGTTGCCTTAGGGAAGGCTGTAACGGTAGCGAACCGTTTCCAGGGTGATGTCTTTCCGCAGCGCCGCAGAGCACTAAGCGTATAAATGCCACATTAAACAAGCTGGAGACATTAAAAGGTATCAGATAGATTATATAATAGTAAGACAGAGATTTAGGAACCAGGTATTAATTGTAAGACATTTCCAGGGGCAGATGTGGACTCTGACCACAATCTATTGATTATGAACTGTAGATTAAAACTGAAGAAACTGCAGAAAGGTGGGAATTTAAGGAGATGGGACCTGGACAAACTGATTAAACCAGAGGTTGTACAGAGTTTCAGGGAGAGCATAAGGGAAAATTGTCACAAATGGGGGAAAGAAATACAGTAGAAGAAGAATCGGTAGCTCTGAGGGATGAAGTAGTGAAGGCAGCAGAGGATCAAGTAGGTAAAAAGACGAGGGCTAGTAGAAATCCTTGGATAACAGACGAAATATTGAATTTAATTGATGAAAGGAGAAAATATAAAAATGCAGTAAATGAAACACACAAAAAGGAATACAAACGTCTCAAAAATGAGATCGACAGGAAGTGCAAAATGGCTAAGCAGGGATGGCTAGAGGTCAAATGTAAGGATGTAGAGGCTTATCTCACTAGGGGTAAGATAGATACTGCCTACAGGAAAATTAAAGAGACCTTTGGAGAAAAGAGAACCACTTGTATGAATATCAAGAGCTCAGATGGAAACCCAGTTCTAAGCAAAGAAGGGAAAGCAGAAAGGTGGAAGGAGTATATAGAGGGTCTACACAAAGGCGATGTACTTGAGGACAATATTCTGGAAATGGAAGAGGATGTAGATGAAGATGAAATGGGAGATACGATACTGCGTGAAGAGTTTGACAGAGCACTGAAAGACCTGATTCGAAACAAGGCCCCGGGAGTAGACAACATTCCATTAGAACTACTGACGGCCTTGGGAGACCCAGTCCTGACAAAACTCTACCGTCTGGTGAGCAAGAAGTACGAGACAGGCGAAATACCCACAGACTTCAAGAAGAATATAATAGTTCCAACCCCAAAGAAAGCAGGTGTTGATAGATGTGAAAATTACCGAACTATCAGTTTAATAAGTCACAGCGGCAAAATACTAACACGAATTATTTACAGACGAATGGAAAAACTGGTAGAAGCCGACCTCGGGGAAGATCAGTTCGGATTCCGTAGAAATGTTGGAACACGTGAGGCAATACTGACCTTACGACTTATCTTAGAAGAAAGATTAAGGAAAGGCAAACCTACGTTTCTAGCATTTGTAGACTTAGAGAAAGCTTTTGACAATGTTGACTGGAATACTCTCTTTCAAATTCTAAAGGTGGCAGGGGTAAAATACAGTGAGCGAAAGGCTATTTAGGATTTGTACAGAAACCAGATGGCAGTTATAAGAGTCGAGGGACATGAAGGGGAAGCAGTGGTTGGGAAGGGAGTGAGACAGGGTTGTAGCCTCTCCCCGATGTTATTCAATCTGTATATTGAGCAAGCAGTAAAGGAAACAAAAGAAAAATTTGGAGTAGGTATTAAAATCCAGGGAGAAGAAATAAAAACTTCGAGGTTCGCCGATGACATTGTAATTCTGTCAGAGACAGCAAAGGACTTGGAAGAGCAGTTGAATGGAATGGACAGTGTCTTGAAATGAGGATATAAGATGAACATCAACAAAAGCAAAACGAGGATAATAGAATGTAGTCGAATTAAATCGGGTGATGCTGAGGGAATTTGATCAGGAAATGAGACACTTAAAGTAGTAAAGGAGTTTTGCTATTTGGGAAGCAAAATAACTGATGATGGTCGAAGTAGAGAGGATATAAAATGTAGACTGGCAATGGAAAGAAAAGCGTTTCTGAAGAATAGGAATTTGTTAACATCGAGTATAGGTTTAAGTGTCAGGAAGTCGTTTCTGAAAGTATTTGTATGGAGTGTAGCCATGTATGGAAGTGAAACATGGAAAATAAATAGTTTGGACAAGAAGAGAATAGAAGCTTTCGAAATGTGGTGCTACAGAAGAATGTTGAAGATTAGGTGGGTAGATCACGTAACTAATGAGGAGGTATTGAATAGGATTGGGGAGAAGAGAAGTTTGTGGCACAACTTGACTAGAAGAAGGAATCAGTTGGTAGGACATGTACTGAGGCATCAAGGGATCACAAATTTAGCATTGGAGGGCAGTGTGGAGGGTAAAAATCGTAGAGGGAGACCAAGAGATGAATACACTAAGCAGATTCAGAAGGATGTAGGTTGCAGTAGGTACTGGGAGATGAAGAATCTTGCACAAGATAGATTAGCATGGAGAGCTGCATCAAACCAGTCTCAGGACTGAAGACCACAACAACAACAACAAGCAAGCTCAGTGTTGTACGACAACATATTATTTTTCATACCATTTAAAATAGTGTGATATAAATGTCATAAATCTCAGATTACGTAATATAAATGCAGAATCTGTTGTGGGACATCGTGGAATATTTCCGCTTCAACCCTTTTCGTTTCATGAAGTTCCAATGGATGGCGCCGCTATATGTAACTTTCAAAATGGTGTCCACAGCGGAGGTGCGTTCTAAGCTGAGAGCTGAGTTTCTTTTGGCGGAAAACCTGAGCATCGGAAATATACATAGACGCTTGCAAAATGTCTACGGAGACCTAGCGGTGAACAAAAAGCACGGTGAGTCGTTAGGTGAGGCGTCTGTCATCATTGCAACAAGGTCACGCAAACCTCTCCCATCTCCCTAGTGCCGGCCAGTCGCACGTAACTGTGCCCCTGGAATTTGGAAAGTGTGAAACGTCCCCTTAGAAAATTTAATGACTTACTGTGCTGATAAACCTCTTACGTTATTTGATTTTCAAACAGCTGAGCAGAACTGAACGTACTCAGACACTTCTCTCTTTACTTATTCTGATCAACGCTAAACTGACACACAATATTTTTAGCGCAACGCAATCTCACTTTCAGTAATCCCTACAAAAGAAGGCCCTGACTAACAATAACCTAGTCCGCAGCACGTGGTCGTGCGGTAGCGTTGTCGCTTCCCACGCCCGGGTTCCCGGGTTCGATTCCCGGCGGGGTCAGGAATTTTCTCTGCCTCGCGATGACTGTGTGTTATGTGCTGTCCTTAGGTTAGTTAGGTTTAAGTAGTTCTAGGTTCTAGGGGACTGATGACCATAGATGTTAAGTCCCATAGTGCTCGGAGCCATTTGAACCATTTAACAATAACCTATACCTTTCATGAATCACTTACCTCACAAAAATCTTCGTTACTCGACCTACTGCAATACAGCGAGCGCCAGTACTGCCAGTTAAATAAAAGATTCTAACTACTGAAGGCACTAACTACTGACAGGCATACTTAGCAAATGAAAGATTTTGATAGAGAACAATGTATTTACCTTAATAGTGATCAAAAGTCATAATATATACATCAGTTCATGACATCCAGTCTTACAAATTTATTCTTTCTGAAGGACACACGTCCAGATCGTCCGCTCTCAAAATTCTGCCATCTCTCTCCCCACATCCACCACTGCTGGTGGCTCACCTCAAACTGCGCAACTCTACGTGCTGTTCACATCCAACTGCCCAATACTACAATAGCTAATATTCCACCAATGAAAACCAGCCACAGACTGCACACAGCACAGTCAGTGATTTTCATACAGAGCGCTGCGTGGGGTTACCAATATAAAAACCTAAACAGCCTACTTACAAGTGTGTACTCCCTCATTCGAGGTGATCGATGGATCATAATCAAACACCTCTCTGCTCAACCAGACATCTCTCTTGATAGTGCTGACACACACGTCCACAGCTTGGGATATTCAAAGGTTTGTGTCCGCTGGTTTCTTCTCCGTCGAACACAAGACCATAAACAGCGACAAGGACTATCTTTGCGGAATTTGTAGCGCGTTACGACGCCGATCGTGACAATTTTGCTGTCGAACATCGTCACAGGCGATGAAACATAGATTGTTCCCTTCGCATCGGAAACAAAACGGCAATCCACAGATTGGCCACACACCGTCTCTCCTCCGAAGAAAAATCCAAAGTCGCATCGTCAGCAGGCAAAGTCATGGCGACGTCCTCTGGGACTCTAAAGGGGTTATTCTGTTTGATGTCCTTCACTGGGCTGCAACGACCAACTCTGAAGTGTACTGTGCTATCCGCATAAAGCTGAAAAAAAAGGGTCTCAGCGTGTTCACCTCACAAAAATGCAGAGGAACTTCTTCTTATCCATGACAACGCTAGTCCTCGCAAGTCTGCGCGCGGGAGAGGAGATCACAAAATTTTCTTGGACTGTTCTTCGCATCCACCCTACAGCCCGGGTCTCACACCTTCCACCTATTTGGCCCAGTGAAGGATGCACTCCGCGAGAAGCAGTACATGGATGATGGAGAAGTTGCTGGTGCAACAATGACTTTTAGGGCGGTACCATGCGGGCGAAAAGGCCATCCCGGTAAGGCATCGCAAGCTAGTCGAACGGGGATTTTGTTGGAATATAGGGTTTTGTAGCCGAAATAATGGGGAATAATATGCTTTATGGAAATCCTGAATTAAAATTCCAGGAAAAAGGTGTTGTAATACTTATTCGACAACTCTCGTATGTATACAACACAACCTGAAATTTAAATATTTTGATTATTTTTAAAGATATTCAGCTTCACAACTCCTCTTCATTCAGTCCAAATCTCAGTAGGTTAATAACTAGCAACATTAAAAACACAAATTCCATTTCTTCTGTACTTCATAGAAAATATCCTTTAATATGATACACAAAAGTGTAGCTTTATAAAGTCAAAACCCCAGGCAGCGCGAGTAATGATTTTCTCAAGCTACCTTGTATGTTAAAGAGGCTCATTTCCAAAAATATTTCTTGTTTTCCACTGAAATGAGAATGATGAGCTTTCCCCACCTTCACTGCGAGAAGACAGATTATATAGAACAAATTTCCACACTAGCTAGATTCTAATTAGGTATCTTCCTGTAATTTTATAGAATTAGTAGAAGTTTTTTGTTCGCTGTTATAGTGGACAATGTAGGCAGCTACCATTCCGAATGGGAGAAAATCATCCCACAATGGCGGAAGTAAGCAATAATTTTTTCCAGAGAGATTACTTAAGCGCTACTACACGGGCCTCTATGGAGCTTTTCGGCATGATGTGCGGCGAAATCCTTGTGTTGTCCTGGTCTGCCTCCGATGAAGAACTGTTCAGAACGAAAACTCACAATTTCGTGCCGCGCCGCATCTAGAAAACTTTCGCTGTAAGCACGTTTCAGACGCTGTCTCTTCGCATGTGCATAGCTTGACAGAACTTTTTTGTATATTTTGTAATATAAAACATTGACTTAGCTGAATTTATCGTTGCATCTCAGGATTGTTCCCGTATGCCGTCCGTGTTAATCCGCATGTAGAATACAACTGTTGATGACTTGGCTTAGTCAGTATTAGAAGGGAAGTGCATGACCTTACACGAAAATAGGCTTAGAATATAAATAACTCATTCTATAAACGATTACATCAAACATTCGCATGAAAAACTGTGCATATTACCGCGAGAGACATTCAAGGTGAAAGAGAGGAACTTTGGTACCGCGAAGAAACAAGATATCGATATATTAGGAGCAAAGATATACCGAAGACAACAAAATGTTTCTGCTCTTTTGATGTGTGCTCCTTTAAGCAATATGAATGCTACATGAGATGGCTTGTTGATTTTGTAAGACTACAACGTGAAAAGCCGCAAGTAAAGTTACACGATCGTCCTTTCGTCATCAGACTACACTTTGTGCTGCACTATCAAATTTCTGCACCGAAGTACAAACCTCTGTTACAATATGCCTGAAAAAAAGCTGGCTTGCAATTGGCATATCAAAACCACCGTTTGGAAATGTAAGCAGCGGGGAGTTTGATACTGGATGCTTGAATGCAGAAGTGATATGGAAAGAAAAAAACGTGGCCCTAGTCAGATGTGCCTATCGTTCTGTTCGCTACGTAAGCGTTTCATTCCTACGAACCTAACTCGAAACACTCAGCTTTCATTCTCGTTGTCTGTAGATGAGGTGTATCTGTTCGCAACAGTTTGGCGTATTGTCAGGCTGTTTATATCTTCCTTACTAAATGATGTAGCCGAAACATGTAAACCTGTTTACAACACTTTTATTGCACCACAAGATGACTTCACACACGCACTACAAAAGTTGATACAAGACTGTTTCGAAACCTATTCAAAAGCAGCCTGCACAAAGTCATAACTAAAACTGCCGGACTCCGGTTGTTGGCGCAGAGGTTTATATAGATACTAGCAGTCGGAACCTAATTACATTCTTTAATATTGGCCATTTGATGGTTTCAGTTAAAAGTTGTACAGTTTTAGAGGGTGAGTTACCGAATTTAGATGTATAAATCGTTACTAATATTCCAGAATAATTAAGAAGTTGCAAGAGTATCATTAATGTGCCGAAATTCGTAATTTAAAAAACTAAATAACTCTGTAATTACAGAATAGACTTTATTATTAACATGATTCCAGGGACTTTTCATTAAACTGAACGGTAGTAACAGGTAGGCTTTACTGCAAGTATTTTATAAATGTGTTTTTTTCTATTTGTTCACATTCATTGAGTAAATCTTTGAATAAAAATTGTATTTCATGACACTTTCATTATAATTTATCATAACTCATCATAATTTCATAAATTTAGCCAATTAATAACATTACGACATCTCCATCAATAAACACTTCTGGGCTAAGTTTCCGTGGTCGATCTGTAAAACTTCTTCTCCCTGACGTTTCGTTCTCAACTACGGAGAACATCTTCGGAGGTGAGTCATTGACTCTCCGTAGTTGAGAACTAAACGTCAGGGAGAAGAAGTTTTACAGATCGACCACGGCAACTTAGCCCGGAAGTGTTTATTGATGAAGACGCCGGCCGTGAAAGCCTACATGGAATGATTATGACATGTGCTCACCAAGCTCACCAACATACGCTACAATGTGTATACATCGCGAAGTGGTATCCAACGGTTCACTTGGCTGGGAATAATGACTTTTTTCATTAAGAGTCAGCCTATTCCGTTGTTTCACATGATCCTCTTTGCTTTGACCACTTCACTGAAATCCCACACCTGCAGTGTGATGACTGAGTAGCCGTGCAACAATCTCAAGCCGGTGGAAAAAGTCTGTTCAACAGACAGGGTTACTTTAGGCAGAGGGAACTGTAGCAACAAGTCACGACATTGAAATTATGTGTGGTTTTGGTTCTACCATATTGCTGTTTTGTGTCTTCGCATTACGAAAGTTCCTCACTTGGACCTTGAGTTGGTGATTATTCAAATGTCTTTTGTGGTAAGACCCACAGTTTTGAACTTGATTTGAATACCGAGATTGATTTGAGACAAATCATTACGTCAGACATGCTGACACGAATATAGATACGTAGGTTTTCGCGTTCACCGTCAGTATCATTCGTATCTGACTGGTTGTACTGCCACGTTATCCTACAAAATACTTAAAATGCTTCAATACTAAAATAGTCGACGTTTCAGATGCGTCTTCCGTAGGAGAGAGTCTGATTTGGTTGGACAAAGAAAGGAGCTGGGATTGCTTCAATACATTACGTTTCTAATGGTATTATAAAATCACCGATGCTGATTTCTTAAAATTTCATTGGCCATGAAATACCACTGGTCGATGGTGGAAAGGATATAATAGAACTGGCCAGTGGTACACTTTTATTTTTGGTATACATTATGATACGTACAATCACCGAATCCAATGGCATTTGCAGACAACAATAATTTTTGAGTTTTATTTAAGTTCAAACAGATGGTAAAGTGTAATTCTTTTACATGTAAATGTAACACATGTGTAATAAAAATATTGTTCCACATAAAGGATTGTAATGTTAAATAAGCTGTCAAACATAGTTTATAATTTTGAAAAGCATCTGAAACGATTAGCATTATATCCCTACAGTTGTTATGATCACTTATCACATTTATAACGTCAATTATCAAAATTATACATTACTGGAGGTGAAAAAAAAGAAGGGAGATAGCACTATAGACACTGTAAGTTTTTTGAAGCCAGGGTGGATGGGGCCTGCCCCTAACACAAATAGCCCAAAATATTAGAAGGCTATTGTTTAACATTGCTTCTTGTTCAGAATTTCTGTCGTGTGTATACAACAACTGTTTTAAATACTAAAAATTGCAGTGCTTACATGAATAACATAGGTTGGATAATTTCAAACGTTTTTCTGCTCCTGAATGAATTTTTGCGCTAGTGATACGACGCATTTGGCCTCGTTAATGTAACTTGTTTTTTTGTTGATGTGTTTCGAATAACCAAAAAGAGAAGGAAGTAAGGTAAAAAGCATGCTTTCGTAATTCATTTAATTATACTTTTTTTATATTTGTATCGGTAACGAATGAAGCTGGAACTCCGAAACCAATGCTTGTTTTCTTAGTGGTGCCGGTATTGCTTCTTGTTCGTTACATTTTCAGCTTTCAACTTATATGCACAGCATTATTAATGTTCACATTTGCCAAAAACTGATCTACGTGTTCTTTGTTAGCCCTTTAACACGTGCAGTGAGGAAAGAAGCAAGACAGTCTATCGTATTTTGTGCATGTCATCAAAGTGAACCATTATTGAAATGTCAGAGAAACAGAACTGCGTAGAGGTAGGGCCTATAGGTCCATGCAGAATAGAGTTCTTGTTTTATTAGATTGTCAGTGCATACTTTCACTGCAGCTTACGTGTCTTCTCACTCTGAAATCTTACCTGTCATGCCTCATTCAGTGTGTAACCAGTAATAGCAATTTATAGGGTATAAATAAACAATATAATTTGCTTAAACATGTTCCCGCATTGTATAATACTATAAATGTCATTAAGGGAATGGTCTCAAACGCTTAGACCCCGTAAAAAGGATATTTTTTAACGTGTCTGTAACTCAATTTTTAAATAATGATAGCCTGACTTGTGTGAAAAAACGCGTAATCCTATCTTTCCAACAGTAGCCTATTTGCTTCTTTTCCCGGAATATTTCTCGCCAGTTTTTTTTTTGGAATAACCAAACGTGTCACAACTGGAATGTACGTCTAATTGATCATGTGCTCCAGTTTACTTTTGAATTTCATTTTCTTTAAAGTTATAAGTGTATGCCATGCTTTGTGATATACCAGTTTCCATGTATCATATGCACGATAGATCGTACTGATGTGAAACGAGTCATTTTGTATTAACATCATTTTCTTTTTAAACATGCCTCCTTGTTGACCACTTATTAGCTTTTTGTTTTGGTTGAAGACAGATAGACGTTAGTCAGCAATTCCTACCCATTACCATTTACACATTAGCCATTACGGAACAGGAGGCGTTGTCAAAGAGAAACATTTTCAGGTTAGTTTCCAACTTTAGTATGCTGTATGTCAGGCATTTGATGTCACTGGGTAAGTCATCAAAATTTTTAGTTTCCGTATTGTGAACTCCTGTTTGTGCTACAGACGAACTTAACGTGGCGTAACGAATGTCAGTTTTTCTCTTGGTATGATAATTATGTAGGTATTGTTCCTGATGAAGTTCAGTGGATTATTCACAACAAACTTCATTAAGGAATAAATACATTGTGAAACGGATAGATTGCTACTCACACGCCAAGCAGAAAGGAAGCAAGGCATACACACACATTGATACAATCACACACGCAAAACTCACACACACGACCATTGTCTCAGGCTGTTCTAGCCAGAATCTTTTTTAAAGAGGGCGGAAATATGAATAACGAATAATAATCGGCGGGAACAATGTCGGGCACGAGATGCTACACCAACAATGAGCACTACCACGTAGCCGTGTGTTGTGAGGAGGCCGTTGATACAGTGTGGCTTGTAGAGACGGGCAAACTGAAACACGTAACTGTTTCGAAACAAATGAAACAGTACAATGCAATGTTTCGATACGCTGTTTCGAAACAGTGAAACAGTTTGTGTTTTGTAATCTAATAAACCTACACATTTTATCGTCTTGACTGTCTACTGTATAAGTATGTCCACATACACACAAATGGGGTGCGAGAGCGCTAAATATATCGCGGAAAGTATGAAATTATCACTTAGGCGTCTTGGCAGTTTCGTATTTCTTGCAGCAAATGCGCTGCTTTCGTGCCGTGTGATTTTCATACTTTTCAATTGGCTGATGACAGCCATAGCTGAAGACAGAAGAGCCACCACGAACGGAACTGGAGGTGGGATCAAACTGCAGAAACAACAGATACGCTACTGGGATTCGCACATTCCGTTAGTATGGGTAATATACTCATCCTGCTAATTTCCATGCATACAAAGGGAATCATTAAGGATAATAGGCACAGTGACTATAGACTCACAAATAACGCCAAATAATTCGAATAAATAATAAAATATAACAGAAAAAAATTTTGTCTTTCAAGGTGTTTCGAACCGTTACTATAAATTCACCATGCTTCTTAGTCCTTCCCGTTCACCATTACACTATCAATGATATGTCAAACAGATTGCTTGCAATTATACCTACATCAAATTTATGTATATGTCTAATAACTGTCACTCTACGCCTTTTTTTATTCAAAATGTTGTAGGCTTACTTGCGTTTCTTAATATGATTACTGTACATGAACAGAGAAGTGTATGTTATCAAAAAGTGTAATTTAACTGAATGATTTTCACATATTTATTATTTTGAATGTGAATAGTATGCGTTGTTTTATTGTTTGGTTAGTGTTTATAAAGCAGATGTTACGCCATTTCGGAATATGACAGCTAGAAACGAAGCTTTATTTTCGGATATCTTAAGTTCATGCTATTGCTTGTCAAAAAGATTTCGACACTCTTGAAAGTGTTTCATGAAGTGGTATGTTAAATGTGTTTCAGTACCTGTGCCGAGCTCGAATCTCGTCCGACACAGAGGGGACTGAAACATCACTGTTTCGATACAATTAGTCCGTTCCAAGCACAGGTGGACTGAAACAGCCTTATTTTGAAACAATGGTACAGTTTCTGTGTCTGGCTCGAGATCGAATCTGGTCCAGTTATCCGAGACAGGGGCGGAATGAAACACCAGTGTTTCGAAACAGTGAACCGTAGCCGTTCAGAAACACAGAAACAGGTCCACGTATCGATACACTGTATCGAAAGATAGAAACAGTGGCCAAGTCTAGTGGCTTGGATATCGGAGCGTTTGCGGTTTGGAAGGCAATGAAAAACGCAGGAAAGAATAAAAGTAAACAGCGCAATCATGAATCATGTGTACAAAAAGAATATTGCTTCAACAGTGGCTCCATTTATGAATGAAATGTGATTCCGTGAAACTTTAGATGAGGATTGGATGGATAGGTAGGCCCGTAAACGACTCAGGCTGACATTTTTGATGAAGCGATTACATCTCCACGCAATGAAAGCACCTGACGCTATTCAGGATACGACCACAAAAGTCGATAGATATACACAACGGTCGAGACCACTGTCAAATCAATGTGACACGGGAAGGTATCACTGCTGTGAACTGTAGTGGTATAAACGCAGTCATCCTAATGCTTTGGGCTCTGTTCGTGACGTAATGGCAACTTCCTTCTTTTTTTTACCTCCACGTGAATTACACATGAAATTGTGTTTGACTGTATAAATTAACTTCAAACAACATCTTTTTATCGCTGAATACAGCGCTGATCTCTCTGCCTTTTTGACGCGTTCTCAGAAGTCGATTTGAGAAGAATGTGTTGTGAGCCCTTTTGGTGTTCATGCGCGCATTTTTAGAAAAGTTTTTTAATTCAAGGTTTTGTGTGTTATGCTGTGTTCCTCGAAAAAAGTATTAAAAGAGGGAAATAATCACGAGGAAAATTTTTTGTAACTAATCGTTTCTAAAAGTGGTGATAATATCACGGTCATGTTATCCTCATCAAAGAAGAAGTATACTTCTTGACACATTGTGCCGACCGTGAAAACTACAAAGAAGTGACAAAGATTAGTAATAAACAACTTTACAGGTTTTGTGAATTATTATACCTCACGACGCTGATTCACAACTGTTTTGCGCTCTAAGTTATTCAGATCTATGCAGACTTCACCAATGTTCGCCACTGAGGTCTGCTGGAAAATTTTGAATATCCTATCGACCCCTTAACGAAAGAGTGGGTTAGAAGGAGAGGGGATATGCTCCGACGGGAGACTATCCATAGGTTAGGCGATTTGCTGGTATTGGTAGCCCACAGCGGATCAACGACTAATTTTTGGGGCCATTCTTTTCCACCTGCCGGTGGAGGAAAACCCTCGCAAGTTATGTGTGTGTTGTCTCTTACCCGTAGGCCGCGAATACGCTCGGTCCCTGACACCGGGATCGCCTGTAACCATGGCGACAGGAGCCTGCAGCCGTCATCTCGAGTGATGTTATTAGGCTGCTTCCAGGTTCCTGTTGCCTCTCTTATTATGTGCGGGCGCATCCACGGCTGTCTTGCAATAACTGGGACTTCTTGGAACTTTATAGGGCGTCCACAGTAGTGGTGATGTTGCGCTAGTTCCTGTCTGTTATGGTGCCCCAGGCAAACCGTGCCCTGATTTCTGACCTGACGTATCACGCTGGCCCCACCACAGACAGCTAAAACTGGTTCATTCCGCAGTAGGAGGGAGGGGAGGGAGAGAGTAGCGCTGAATTCAGACCAGTTCTGTCTTGTCCTCGGAAAGCAGATCACGTTCGTTTCCGTAGTGTAGTGGTTATCACGTGTGCCTCACACGCGCAAGGTCCCCGGTTCGATCCCGGGCGGAAACATTATTTTAAAGTATAGTTTCGTGTTATTAAGAACAGTGTAGACGTACGAAGTAGAGTCGTACCTGAAAAGACGCTTTGAGCTAGCAGAATAAAGGTTTTAATGGTTAGTGTAGCAACCTTGATATTAAAACAGCCTTCCAAAAAATTTTATTGTTTATCGGATGTTAACCTAAATCTTTGTCACTGCCTTTACATAGACCTCCCAAAACCAGATTTCATAAACCGATTTCCCTATACCGATTTTGATTGGTCACGTAAGGACTGCAGTGTCTATGAGTAATTGGGATGAAAGGAGTGGACAGGAAACGGGATGACAAAGAAATAGGAAGGAAGTAATGGCTTTCAACAGCACAGGGCGCTGCGACAATGAAACGGCGAGAGTCGAAAATTCGTGCTGAGCCCCTTTTCTAACGTATGAAAACTTATTCTTACAAATTATAACAGCTACATTTGCTTACAGAAAAATTACTTCTTTTATGTTTCAAATAAAGACATATGATTTCGATTGATAGATTGCATGGTTTGTTTATTTTCAGGGTCTTAATTTGTTAGTTGTCCTTTAAACGCCCTTATGTTTTATTGTATTTTTTGTGATATGGTTGCTTTTTTGGTTCAATTTTTGTGAAAGCGGAAGTATTTATGCTTTTACATGTTGCAGTTTTCTCTTTTATCACTCTTAATTGATTTTAAATGGAGTGACATGCTTTGTGGTGCATTTTTTAAACGTAATGGCATACACGAAAATAAAACATACATATGAATAGTAAAATATAAGAAAATTGCAATTAAGCACACGATCTATTGGTCAGTGAGCAAAAGACAGATGGTGGCATACATGAAATAATAGGGACTTACACGTGAACAATAATAAAAAGATAATAAGCGACTTACATTTAGACTCACGATATATGATCAGAGGTCAATGAACATAAAGGACGGACACAGTGCATTATAATAAATTAAAATTTTGTTTAAGAAAGACGAAGGGCGGAGAGTGAGAGGCAGAGACAGATAGACAGAGAAGGGGAGAGATATAGAACATTTGTATATAGAAATATTGTTTAATTTATATGGAGTAAGGTGACGCAGAATTTATATCTGCTGCTTCTCTATAATGGGAGTCTCTTATTTTTTTGTACACTTTGATTGCACACAACAATTTAAAAAACAAATAAATAGAAATATTATTTTATTATGCATTTAAAACATAGCACAATAAGACACAAAATTTACATTGATATTCGTAATGATTAACAGATCATCTTTGATTTCGTACTTTTAGTTGCATTCGGGAACGACACGGAGCAGTGACAGTGACGACTGGGGCATGTCGGGAAAAGGAAAAAGGGGGGGGGGGGAGGAAGGGGTGAGGTGATAGCCACGTCACGTTTTGTGGTCTGCGACCCTGAAGGCTGCGTCCATCGCGATGTCAGGTAGTTCTGGAACATTTCTCGGTACTTTTTCCGCTGTATAGACCTGTTGTGCTCTTCCCACAAGTCCACGAGGAAGCTCAATTTATGCGTCTGGCGTTTTGTAATGACTGCATGTTTTGTCATTCTGAGAATCTACAGAGTTGCTACGCGCTTGGGCCTCGGAAAGCTTTTACCGTCAGGAATGGTGGGTGCCGTGGCTCAGATGGTTCTAGCGTCGGTCCTGTTGATATGGGCCACCATTCTTTTACGGGCTACCCGTATTTCGCTGCTCTGCCTCCAGGAGAATCTGTGTTCTACCGTGCGTTCTTTACCGAATGTTTCTGTTTTATCTGTGCCAGGCAGCACGCAGATGGTTCAAATGGCTCTGAGCACTATGGTACTTATTATCTTAGGTCATCAGTCGCCTAGAACTTAGAACTACTTAAACCTAACTAACCTAAAGACATCACACACATCCATGCCCGATGCAGGATTCGAACCTGCGACCGTAGCAGTCCCGCGGTTCCGGACTGCAGCGCCTAGAACCGCACGGCCACCGCGGCCGGCCAGTACGCAGATTCGCGCCAGTTTTTCGTTCGTGGGTATAACTTTGTGTGCAGCCCTGTAGCATGAATCTTTGGAGTAGGTTGTCACGACACGTTCCGAGATATTCTCCCGTGGACAGTCATGGTCCAGAAGACTTACACCGATTTTGCATTTTACGGCGTCCCCCTGAGCAGTCCTCTTTATTAGGTTGGACACAGTGGACAGCGCATAGCTTTTGTCTGTTATTATCTGCTTTACACTGAGGTGAAAAAAATCATAGGATACCTCATAAAATCGTGTCGCAGCTCCTTTTGATCGGCGTAGTGCAGCAACTCGACGTGTCGTGGACTCAACGAGTCGTTGGAAGTCCCCTGTAGAAATAATGAACCTTGATGCCTCTGTAGCCGTCCATAACTACGAAAGTGTTGCCGGTACAGGATGTCGTGCACGAACTGATCTCTCCCTTATGTCCCACAAATGTTCGATAGGATGCACTTCGGGCAATCTGGATGGCCAAATCATTCTCTAGAATTGCCCAGAATGTTCTCGAAACCAGTCGCGAACAATTGTGGTCCGGTGACATGAGATCGTTGTTTGGGAACACGAAGGCCATGAATGGCTCAAAATGATTTCCAAGTCAAACAATAATATCAGAAATTGAGTCCACCTTGATCCAAAACACCTTGTTATTCGTTTATTTCTTTACTCTCCCGAACTAGTTTCGGCGACAAATATCACCATCATCATTGGGTTTTTTAAATCTCATTTGTTGTATGTTGGAGAATACTCAGTACTGTAGAACACTCAGTATAATGTCGTTTACTGAAACTGAACTACACTTCTCGAACAATCACTATATACACACAAAAACAAATAACTTGTAGACGACCATCATCAAGAGCGTCGGTGAGGTCCGTCGGAGCTGGTCCTAGCTCGGCGAGGAACTGGCTGTACTGCTGCTGCGCTGGCCTTATAAGGCCGGCGGAGGTCGGCGGAGTACTTCAACTTTCCCTGTATCTGTGAGGCGACCTCTGCAGAAAAAGGTTCGCATTAGTCTCTAACAAGCTCTGTTTGTTTTGAAGAATTTTTTTCCTCTTGGTTGCGCCTGCAAGTGCTTGTGTATGTATGTGGTACACAGAGGTGTCTTGAGTGTAGTCTGCCGGGCAGGGGCCGTCTGTGGCAGACGTAACATACACTCCTGGAAATGGAAAAAAGAACACATTGACACCGCTGTGTCAGACCCACCATACTTGCTCCGGACACTGCGAGAGGGCTGTACAAGCAATGATCACACGCACGGCACAGCGGACACACCAGGAACCGCGGTGTTGGCCGTCGAATGGCGCTAGCTGCGCAGCATTTGTGCACCGCCGCCGTCAGTGTCAGCCAGTTTGCCGTGGCATACGGAGCTCCATCGCAGTCTTTAACACTGGTAGCATGCCGCGACAGCGTGGACGTGAACCGTATGTGCAGTTGACGGACTTTGAGCGAGGGCGTATAGTGGGCATGCGGGAGGCCGGATGGACGTACCGCCGAATTGCTCAACACGTGGGGCGTGAGGTCTCCACAGTACATCGATCTTGTCGCCAGTGGTCGGCGGAAGGTGCACGTGCCCGTCGACCTGGGACCGGACCGCAGCGACGCACGGATGCACGCCAAGACCGTAGGATCCTACGCAGTGCCGTAGGGGACCGCACCGCCACTTCCCAGCAAATTAGGGACACTGTTGCTCCTGGGGTATCGGCGAGGACCATTCGCAACCGTCTCCATGAAGCTGGGCTACGGTCCCGCACACCGTTAGGCCGTCTTCCGCTCACGCCCCAACATCGTGAAGCCCGCCTCCAGTGGTGTCGCGACAGGCGTGAATGGAGGGACGAATGGAGACGTGTCGTCTTCAGCGATGAGAGTCGCTTCTGCCTTGGTGCCAATGATGGTCGTATGCGTGTTTGGCGCCGTGCAGGTGAGCGCCACAATCAGGACTGCATGCGACCGAGGCACACAGGGCCAACACCCGGCATCATGGTGTGGGGAGCGATCTCCTACACTGGCCGTACACCACTGGTGATCATCGAGGGGACACTGAATAGTGCACGGTACATCCAAACCGTCATCGAACCCATTGTTCTACCATTCCTAGACCGGCAAGGGAACTTGCTGTTCCAACAGGACAATGCACGTCCGCATGTATCCCGTGCCACCCAACGTGCTCTAGAAGGTGTAAGTCAACTACCCTGGCCAGCAAGATCTCCGGATCTGTCCCCCATTGAACATGTTTGGGACTGGATGAAGTGTCGTCTCACGCGGTCTGCACGTCCGGCACGAACGCTGGTCCAACTGAGGCGCCAGGTGGAAATGGCATGGCAAGCCGTTCCACAGGACTACATCCAGCATCTCTACGATCGTCTCCATGGGAGAATAGCAGCCTGCATTGCTGCGAAAGGTGGATATACACTGTACTAGTGCCGACATTGTGCATGCTCTGTTGCCTGTGTCTATGTGCCTGTGGTTCTGTCAGTGTGATCATGTGATGTATCTGACCCCAGGAATGTGTCAATAAAGTTTCCCCTTCCTGGGACAATGAATTCACGGTGTTCTTATTTCAATTTCCAGGAGTGTATGTTACAGCATGTTTTAAGAATTAATTTTGCTGTTTGCGACATTTTTTCTGTGCGCTTTTTTCTCTTTTTTCTGTAGCCGTTTTTTTTTACTGAGCGACCAGCATGTCATATTCGTTGGATGGTATGTAGCTGCTTTTATACACAAAAAAACAAAACTCTCACACTTCGTTTCTCTGTGTATAAAAGCAGCTACATACCATCCATCCAACGAACATGACGTGGTGTTTGGTCAAAAAAACGCACAGAAAATATGTCGCAAACAGCGACAATAATTCTTAAAACATGCTGTAACATACAATAAATAAGAGTAAAAAATCCAATGATGATGGTGATATTTGTCGCCGAATTGCATCAAGGCGGACTCAATTTCTGATATTGTTTTTTCTATGCGAACAGGGACCAAGTGAAAGAGTTCCAAGATAAAATTATTGATTTCGAAGTAGTCGAACATAACCGTTTCCAGTCAGTGACTGGTTCAGGTGGACCAGAGGATGCAGTCCATTCCATGCAAACACAGGGCAACCCATTATGGAGCCACCACCAGCTTGCACAGTGCATTGTTGACATCCTGAGTGCATGGCTCCATTGGATCTGCGCCACGCCCGAACCCTACTATCAGCTCTTATCAACAGAAATCGGGAGTCACCAGGCCACGGTTTTCCACTGGTCTACAGCCCAACCGTATGTATGGTCACGAGCTCATGAGAGGCACTGCAGGCGATGTCGTACTGCAAGCAAAAGATCTCGCGTCGGTCATCCGCTGCCACAGCCAATTAACGACAATTTCGCCGCACTGTCCTAACGGTTACGTACGTCGTACATCCCACACTGATTTCTGCGGTTATTTCACGCAGTTTTCCTTGTCTGTTAGCGCTCACAACTCTAGGCAAACCCCGCTGCTCTGGGTCGTGAAGTAAATGCCGTCGGCCACTGCGTTGTCCATGATGAGAGGTAATGCCTGAAATTTGGTATTCTCGGCACACTCTACACTGTAGATCTCGAAACTTTGAATTCCCTGACGATTTCCGAAATGGAATGTCCGAAGCGTCTAGTTCCAACGTCCATTCCGCATTCAAAGGCTATTACACTGCTGGCCACCGTAAATGCAACACCAAGAAAGACAAGACGTAGCACAACAAAATTTATTTTGTAGATAACATGTTGACCAAGTATCAAATGATTACGTTTACAGACGTCTGTGACATGTGGTTCCTGCCAGAATCAGTAGCCAGAGTAGCCGCCATTGTTGGCAATCACCGCTGCCACACGTCTCGGCATTGAGTCAAAGAGACGTTGGATGTGTTCCTGGGGTACAGCAGCCCAAGCAGCTTCCACACGTTGCCAAAGATCATCTGGTGTGGCAGCTGGGGATGTAATCTGGGTCACTCGTTGAGCAACCATGGACCACATGTTTTCTATCGGCGAAAGATCCGGAGAGCGAGCCGGCCAGGGAAGCAATTCAATCTGGTTATTGACGAAGAACCTTTGGACAATGCGTGCCACGTGTGGTCGCGCATTATCCTGTTGAAATATGGCTGTGGCCGAGCCCTGAAGGTAAGGAAGGACAACTGGCTCCAGCACCTCGGATATTTAGCGCCGGCTATTTAAAGTACCGGCAATGCGTAATAGAGGCGTGCGAGAGTAATATCCAATACCGCCCCATACCATAATACCCGGTGCAAGACCAGTGTGGCGGTGCATAATGCAGCTGTCCAGCATCCTCTCTCCACGGTGTCTCCACACTCGAATCCGATCATCGTGGTACTGCAGACAGAAGCGTGCCTCGTCAGTAAAGACAACGTCATTCCATTCTGCCGTCCACATCCATCTGTCATCACACCATTGGCGACGGAGACGTCTGTGGTTCTGCGTCAATGGTAGACGAAGCAATGGACGTCTTGCGGACAGACCACTCTGCTGTAAACGGCATCGAATGGTACGCGCAGACACTGGATGATGCGTTACAGACGCAATGTGCTGTGCTATGGTTCGGGATGTCACTGAGCGATCCGTCACTGCCATGCGCACAATTTGCCTATCAGCACGTGCAGTGGTGCACCGAGGTGAATGCGATCGACCACGTCGGTCCGTGGTACCCTCCTGCATCCAACGGTCACATATCCGCATTACAGTTGTTTGGTTTCGTCCAACACGACTAGCGATTTCTCTGTATGATAATCCACAATCTCGGTAAGCCACTTTCCTTCCTCTGTCGAACTCGGATACTTGATCAAACGATGTTCGCTGTTGTCTACGAGGCATAACTGATCGTCTTGTGAAACAACCACAAGGTAAACACACGTGCCGAACGTACACTCGTCGAAATCGCCAAGCCTTAAATGGCGCTATGAGGTGGCGCCACAGGCGCGCGTGATGTGCGTCTGCGCTGAAATTCTAATCAGTTGCATATCTCATCGCTGCAAACTCATGGTGTAAATTTCACTTGATTCGGATGCTTCCTTCAGGGTGTTGCATTTACGGTGGCCAGCAGTGTAATTCACAATATGTTCATAAGGCGAGGTTCAACAGACGTAATGCATTCCAGCTATCAGCTGATGGTTAAAATGCCTTCTATAAAAAAAAAATTACGTCGTGTGACCATAATCATGTCGGAAACCGTTTCACATGAATCAGCTTAGAGCAAATGACAGCTTCGCCAATGCACTGCCGTTTCGTACCTTGTGTATGCGATACCACCGCCATCTGTATATGTGTATGTTGCTATCTCGTAACTTTTGTCACTTCAGTGAATGTGCCTCGGCTTGAAAGATATGTGACCGCTGTAGACTGGCGCTTCCTTAGACTGCGGTCGGTATATATTGATGAAACTGGTCGAAACGCTGTCAAAATTTTTTTCGTCTGTCTTCAGTGTTCAGCACGGTCGCGCAGTTTGCTTTTGCATCCACCAAACCTAACACGCCTTCTTCTTTTGGTTGCGCCCACGTTGCCTGTGGAACCTTAAGGATTTCTCGTCTCCACAGTAAATAGAGTAGTTTTCCTGTCATTGCCGACGCTATCTATACTGGTATTCATAGAATTAGCGTCATATAACGGGCTTTCGACAGGATCGCCACGTTGTTTAATTAATCTCTAGCTCAGAGATAGATTTCCGTTCGCGTTCGTTCTGGCGAGCTTTCTAGTGGCGTGTGTGATACTACGCCAGTTGTCTGCAACAATTTTCAGTGGACACTTCTGAATTCTCACACCGAGTGCCTTGTGGTCGTCCGTTGCTTGGTACACTGAAATAGCAGTATTAAACCATCCATTTCGTATTTGGAGCAGCACTGTTTTTTTATGGGGTTGGGACTGACGCTTTTTCAAATGAGATCGTGACTTGTATTTCGCCTACGTCTTCTTCGTCAAAGGTCAAGACATGTATCGTCTGCATATGCCATGCATGCAACAGTGGTTCTTCCTATGTTAAAGCATTTGATGCTGAATTCCAATTTGCGTAGAAGTGCGCCGAGTGCAACTGCCAATAAAGCCATGGATAGTGGACATCCTTGTCTGACTGATTTCCTCATTTTTACATTCTTGGAGGTCGACATGTTGAGTGTCATTTTCGAAATCACGTTTGTGAGAATATTCTTCATAATATCTTTGATTTTTGGCAAAAAACCAAGTCGGGGAGTGTCTTCATTAGGCAACCTCGATTCATCCCGTCGAAAGCCTTCTGAAAGTCGATGGATATTATTACTGCCGTAGCTTTGGTGGATGTGACGTGTCCAACTACATATTTGTACGTGTTGACAGCGTCGTCCTCCTGCAATGCATCGCACAAGTCTGCCATGAGCTGATGGTTTTCTTCATTGCTACTTTCAAATTTTCTGCGAGGCTCTTTGTTTCTGTTGCTTCTAATTTGTAATCAATATTTAGTAACGTTATTGACGTGAATTCTTCGACGCTTTGTGGTGCTTGCGTTTTCGAATCAGAAATATCATCCGATCTAGGAAGGCGGTGGTACATCTGCCCCACTTAAATCTCACTGACCTTTGTCGTTAGAGTGGCGCCTATTACACTGACGGAAGAATCATCGCAGCACCAAAAAAATAATTAATGTAGAGCAATGAAATTTTGGGAATACATTTGTCCAGGTAATAAATTCAAGTGATTAACATTGCAAGATCACAGGTTAATATAAGCTCGAGGCAAGCCGTTGCAAATGTGAAACGCTGCTACACTAAAAACCGATGTAAGCGGCAGGATGTTGAATGCAAGCATACAAACGTGCATACAAAGTGTTGTACTGGTGCCGGATGTCAACTTGTGCGATGGAGTACCATGGCTGTTGCACGAGGTCGGTTAATACAGGGACAGTTAATGCTGGTTGCGGATGACGTTGGAGTTGTCCGACGATGTCCCATGTGTGCTCGATTGGAGACGTATCTGCTGATCGAGCAGGCCAAGACAATTTACCGACACTCGGTACAGTATGTTGGGTTACAACAGCGGCATGTGGGTAAGCGTTATCCTGTTGGAAAACACTTCCTAGAATGCCGTTCATGAGTGCCAGCACAACAGGCCGAATGTTTACGCGACCTCGTTCAAATCAGTGAGGTGTTGATAATGGCGACTTTGTCACCTAACACGCACTCTTGACTAACATCAACTGACCACGTGAAGTCTCGAAGGTAACTAACGCTCACGACCGTTACAGTGTATATTTAAAGCAAACCTGATTTGCATCCTCATAGTGGCGCTGCTAGTTCCACTCTTATGCGACTGGCGCGAAATTTGAATGGACACCTTCTTTACGATGTAGAAACACTCTTACCAACTTTAGTCAACGTCGCACAACTCCTTCTTGGAGTTGCGAATTCTTTTTTTTCGTCAGTGTACATTGCACAACTGAAGATAGAATTCATTAGGGATGCCATCGGCGCCTGTCGTTCTACCGCTTCCGCAAGTTTTTAGGACGGCCCTCACCGCATCCTCTGAAACTCGTTTTGTCAGCAGGACTCTGTCTGGGTTTGTTAGAGCTCGCTGCGTTTGATGGAGAATTCTCGCGGTTTCTGCGTCCTCTACATCCTCGCAACTGGAAAGGCCAGCCAAATGTCTTTCAGTGTGGCTCATGCCGTCTTGTTTCGTTGACAGTTTTTCGCCGCAACTGTTTTATTCTCGGCCCTTTGTCTCTCTTTGTGCAGTTGGTGTAGTGTGGCAGGATCGCCTTCTATGACGTCGATGGGCCGGCTTCTGTTTACGACCGCTCTCATCTGCTGCCTCTTGAAGCTCAGTAGTCGTGCTTTTAATCCTCTCACGCGCGAGACAAGTGCGGGCGGTCGTCTGAAGCGGCGTTCAGGGCGTCTTTTAGACAGGGTGCTTAGAGAGTCTGCCGTGCTTTCTCTCCAGAATGTTTTTCCAGAGCTGTATCTAATTAAGGTTCTCCGAATCGCCGGCCTGGCTTGCTCCACCCACCACGCCTTGATGAAGTTGTAGAAACCTCGCCTCTCTGGGCATTTTCCTATTGTCTCAGTTACTTCAGCGCGTAATCTATCATCTGTGAAGTTCTCTGTTTTGAGCTTCCACCTTCCCCTGATGCCAGCAGTCTTTTCGTAAGCAGAGTGATCAGAGAAGATCACTGGGCAGACTTCTACGTGAGGTACAGAGATCAGAAATTCTATGGTCACATGCACCATGTCCAACCTGCTTTTTCCCCTATTGCAGTGGAAGGTGACCTCCGTATACTCCTTGTTGAGCTAACGCCCTGGGACGTCTAGCTTTAGACCCCTTATCAGTTCTTGCAGTTATGAACATATACGAATTAAAGTCTCCTCCTAGTATGATGGTTTTATATGCAAGAGGAGTTTGCAAATATCTTCACGGAAAAACTTGCTCTTCTTTTCGGCTCCTGGCGGTGCGTATGTACACTGACGGGGAAAAATCACAACACCACGAAGGAGTTGTGCCAAATAAACGAAAGTTTGTAGCAGTGTTTCTGCATCAGAAAGATGATGCATATTCAAATTTGTCGAGGGCCACGTGAGAGTGACGGTAGTAGCGTTACTATGAGGATGCAAATCAGATTTGCGACGCTGTAATGCTGTAACGTTATTTAATAAAAAATGCCGTTATCAGCACCTCACTGAGTTTGAACGACATTGTGTAACAGGGCTATGACAAGTTGGCTCAATGGTTCAAATGGCTCTGAGCACTATGGGACTCAACATCTGAGGTCATCAGTCCCCTAACTAACCTAAGGACATCACACACATCCATGCCCGAGGCAGGATTCGAACCTGCGACCGTAGCAGTCACGCGGTTCCGGACTGAAGTGCCTAGAACCGCACGGCCACCGCGGCCGGCTATGACAAGTTGGATGTTCCTTCTGCGATACTGCATAAAGACTTGGCAGGAATATAAATGACGCCTGGCAGCGGTGCTCACTGGAATGTACGGTCACAGGATGACAGAGCTTCAGGCAGCCAAGTTGTATTACCGAGAGGACAGACTACCGTGTTCAGTGTGTGGCTCTGTCGCATCCTACTGCATTGCAGCAGCAATCTGAGCAGCATTTGGCACCACGGGGACACAAAGAACTGTTACAAATCATTTAAATTAAAAAGTTCTCACTCAACAAAAATTCTACACTCCTGGAAATTGAAATAAGAACGCCGTGAATTCATTGTCCCAGGAAGGGGAAACTTTATTGACACATTCCTGGGGTCAGATACATCACATGATCACACTGACAGAACCACAGGCACATAGACACAGGCAACAGAGCATGCACAATGTCGGCACTAGTACAGTGTATGTCCACCTTTCGCAGCAATGCAGGCTGCTATTCTCCCATGGAGACGATCGTAGAGATGCTGGATGTAGTCCTGTGGAACGGCTTGCCATGCCATTTCCACCTGGCGCCTCAGTTGGACCAGCGTTCGTGCTGGACGTGCAGACCGCGTGAGACGACGCTTCATCCAGTCCCAAACATGCTCAATGGGGGACAGATCCGGAGATCTTGCTGGCCAGGGTAGTTGACTTACACCTTCTAGAGCACGTTGGGTGGCACGGGATACATGCGGACGTGCATTGTCCTGTTGGAACAGCAAGTTCCCTTGCCGGTCTAGGAATGGTAGAACAATGGGTTCGATGACGGTTTGGATGTACCGTGCACTATTCAGTGTCCCCTCGACGATCACCAGTGGTGTACGGCCAGTGTAGGAGATCGCTCCCCACACCATGATGCCGGGTGTTGGCCCTGTGTGCCTCGGTCGTATGCAGTCCTGATTGTGGCGCTCACCTGCACGGCGCCAAACACGCATACGACCATCATTGGCACCAAGGCAGAAGCGACTCTCATCGCTGAAGACGACACGTCTCCATTCGTCCCTCCATTCACGCCTGTCGCGACACCACTGGAGGCGGGCTGCACGATGTTGGGGCGTGAGCGGAAGACGGCCTAACGGTGTGCGGGACCGTAGCCCAGCTTCATGGAGACGGTTGCGAATGGTCCTCGCCGATACCCCAGGAGCAACAGTGTCCCTAATTTGCTGGGAAGTGGCGGTGCGGTCCCCTACGGCACTGCGTAGGATCCTACGGTCTTGGCGTGCATCCGTGCGTCACTGCGGTCCGGTCCCAGGTCGACGGGCACGTGCACCTTCCGCCGACCACTGGCGACAACATCGATGTACTGTGGAGACCTCACGCCCCACGTGTTGAGCAATTCGGCGGTACGTCCACCCGGCCTCCCGCATGCCCACTATACGCCCTCGCTCAAAGTCCGTCAACTGCACATACGGTTCACGTCCACGCTGTCGCGGCGTGCTACCAGTGTTAAAGACTGCGATGGAGCTCCGTATGCCACGGCAAACTGGCTGACACTGACGGCGGCGGTGCACAAATGCTGCGCAGCTAGCGCCATTCGACGGCCAACACCGCGGTTCCTGGTGTGTCCGCTGTGCCGTGCGTGTGATCATTGCTTGTACAGCCCTCTCGCAGTGTCCGGAGCAAGTATGGTGGGTCTGACACACCGGTGTCAATGTGTTCTTTTTTCCATTTCCAGGAGTGTATAATCAATTATTAAATAATAAATACCCAAAATAAGAATCAGGTTACTTCAAGGACAACTCTGAACCAGACCTCCTGTAGCGTGCATTCCACTGAACCTAAACCGCCGCCGTTTGCGACTTCATTAGTGTCAAGCGAGAGCTCACTGAACGGCAGGCTGGAGGTCTGTTGTGTTTTCTGAGGAAAGCTGGTTCTTTGTCGGTGCCAGCGATGGCCGTGTGGTGGTTAGGAGGAGGCCACTACAAAGCCTGCAACTAAACTGTCTGGTTTCTGGAAACACTGGATCCACTCTTGAAGTTGTGGTCTAGGATGCGATTTCGTATGACAGGAGGAGCACTGTGGACGTTATCCCACGCACCATACTTCAAATTTGTACACTACTGGCCATCGAAATTGCCACACCACCAAGATGACGTGCAACAGACGCGCAATTTAACCGACAGGAAGAAGATGCTGTGATATGCAAATGATTAGCTATTCAGAGCATTAACACAACGTTGGCGACGGTGGCGACACCTACAACGTGCTGACATGACGAAAGTTTCCAACCGATTTCTCATACACAAACAGCAGTTGACCGGCGTTGCCTGGTGAAACGTTGTAGTGATGCCTCGTGTAAGGAGGAGAAATGCGTACCATCACGTTTCCGACTTTGATAAAGGTCGGATTGTAGCCTATCGCGATTGCGGTTTATCGTATCGCGACATTGCTGCTCGCGTTGGTCGAGATCCAATGACTGTTAGCAGGATATGGAATCGGTGGGTTCAGGAGGGTAATACGGAACGCTGTGCTGGATCCCAGCGGCCTCGTATCACTAGCAGTCGAGATGACAGGCATCTTATCCGCATGGCTGTAACGGATCGTGCAGCCACGACTCCATCCCTGAGTCAACAGTTGGGGACGTTTCCAAGACAACAACCATCTGCACGAACAGTTCGACGACGTTTGCAGCAGCATGGACTATGGCTGCGGTTACCTTGACGCTGCATCACAGACAGGTTCTGTTTACAGCATCACGATGGCCGCATCCGTGTTTGGCGACATCGCGGTGAACGCACACTGGAAGCGTGTATTCGTCATCGCCATACTGGCGTATCACCCGGCGTGATGGTATGCGGTGTCATTGGTTACACGTCTCGGTCACCTCTTGTTCGCATTGACGGCACTTTGAACAATGGACGTTACATTTCAGATGTGTTACGACCCGTGGCTCTACCCTTCATTCGATCCCTGCAAAACCCTACATTTCATCAGGATAATGCACGACCGCATGTTGCAGGTCCCGTACGGGCCTTTCTGGATACAGAAAATGTTCGACTGCTGCCCTGGCCAGCACATTCTCTAGTTCTCTCGCCAATTGAAAACGTCTGGTCAATGGAGGACGAGCAACTGGCTCGTCACAATACGCCAGTCATTACTCTTGATGAACTGTCGTATCGTGTTGAAGCTGCATGGGCAGCTGTACCTGTACACGCCATCCAACCTCTGTTTGAGTCAATGTCCAGACGTATCAAGGCCGGTATTACGGCCAGAGGTGGTTGTCCTGGGTACCGATTTCTCAGGACCTATGCACCCAAATTGCGTGAAAATGTAATCACATGTCAGTTCTAGTATAATCTATTTGTCCAATGAATACCAGTTTATCATCTGTATTTCTTCCTGGTGTAGCAATTTTAATGACCAGTAGTGTATTTCAGTCTGGTGATTCGACCTGTTGTGCTGCCATTCATGAACAGTGTTTCTTAGGGTGTTTTCCAACAGGATAACGCGCGTCACATACTGCTTTTGGAACCCAACATGTTTCACAGAGTGTCGACGTGTTGCCTCTACCTGCTCAATCACCCGATCCGTCTCCAGTCGAGCACACATGGGACGTCTTCGGACGATAATTCAACAATTCCAGCGAAGTACACGAACAGCATTACTGTCCCTGTATTGACCGACCAAGTGCAACACGCATGGAACTCCATCCCAGAAGCTGACATCCGTCACCTGTACAATACAGTGCATGCACGTTTACATGCTTGCATTCAACAGTCTGGTGGCTACACTGGTTACTAATGTGCCATTATTTCACATTTGCAATGGCTTACTCTCGCTTACATTAACCTGTGATTTTGCAACGTTTATCACTTAAATATGTTACGTAGACAAATGTAGTCCCGAAGTTCCGTTACTCTACGTTAATTATCTTTTGGTGTTGCAGGTTTTTTTTTTCCTTCAATGTATGCTGATAAACACTAAAACTTCTTGGCAGATTAAAACTGGTGCCGGACGGAGACTAGAACTCGCGACCTTTGCCTTTCGCGGGCTAGTGCTCTATCACCGAGCTACCCAAGAACGGCTCTTGATCCGTCCTCACAGCTTCAGTTCTCCCAGTACCTCGTCTCCTACCTTCCAAACTTCACAGAAGCTCTCCTGCGTACCTGAAGCAGTTTTGCCGGACCGATTAAATTTTGGTTTCCCGATCGTCAGTTGTTTAATGCATAAGGCTACTGGAAACCAGCTCTCAAAGAAAGAAAATAGAAATAACAACAACATTATGAAATCTGATTACAGATTCAGGAACCTCTGATAATGAACTACTCATTGGCTCGCAGAAGAGCTTCAGTGAAGTTTGGAAGGTAGCAAACGAGGTACTGGTAGAACTGAAGCTGTGAGGAAGGGTCGTGTCGTGCTTGAGTAGCTCGGTGGTAGACCCCTTGGCCGCTAAAGGCAAAGGCTCCGACTTCGAGTCTCGGTCCGGCACACAGTATTAATCTGCCAGGAAGATTCGTATCAGCGCACACTCCGCTGCAGAGTGAAAATCTCATTCTAGTATCCCTTCTATTTTAAATGTTAATCCATGCCCGTCAACTATTAAGTTTGCTTCCTATGTTTTGATGCCTTCCCTGACCACAATTGTTGTACCCCGTCGTTTTTCAGCGTCTACGTTTCTGAAAATGGTGTATCCCGGAACCCATTCTATTTGTGGCGTTACTACCACTTGTAGCAGAGCTACGTCTGTTGTTCTGCTCTGCAAGAAGTCTGAAATTGTGTCCAGAATAACTGTGGAGCTCATTTTGTTGACGTTCCATGAGAGGCTCTTGAATTCCGTGTCCGGGAATCGAACCTGGATGCTCCGCTTCTCTAGAAGTGTTGCATTAACGCCATCGCCACTCCCTTCAGATCCATGTTGCCGACTTACCGCTCGGCGCACAGCATCAACCCCCTTTCATTAACCCCCTATTCGCAGATTTCTGGTTTCCATAGTAGTTCGGACGTTGTGCATCCTCTGAATGATTTTTTCGTCAAACAGCTTCGTGCGCAAAGATATGATTGGCGTACGTCACTCATGTGCGTCATGCACCAGTATCGGTTCCGGAAATGCGGTTCTAGCTGCCGGATTTCTTCTTCTACAATCGATTTTCGCTCCCATGTAAACGGACAACCGTTTCCGAATCGTGCTTGGGTTCTAATGACACGACCAGCTTTCAAAAATTTTCTGTCGACTGGACCGTATCACTTTCTATACAGTGAACGAAAAGTAGAAATATTAGAGTGAGATATTTAATTGAAGCGAAACAGTCATTGTGCTGACTAAACCCAAACCGGAACAACTGGTTTCCAGTAGCCTTATACATGGTGTAAATTTTAAGTTGACAATCCAGAATAACTCGAAAAATAAGCTTCACACGAAAAAATGTGTAAAATCCAAAGTTGATTATTTTCGAGGGGGACATCTGCTGGTGCTAAAATTACCTCGCCACCCCAGCCCCCTGGGGGTGGTGCGGGAGGCAACTTTAAAATTCCAAATGGGAACCACCATTTTTTTATTGCAGAATCAGATTCTACATAAAAAACAACGTACATCTGTTTTGATTCTTGGTTCAAAAAATGACTCTGAGCACTATGGGACTTAACTTCTGAGGTCATCAGTCCCCTAGAACTTAGAACTAATTACACCTAATCAACCTAAGGACATCACACACATCCATGCCCGAGGCAGGATTCGAACCTGCGACCGCAGTGGTCGCGCGGTTCCAGACTGTAGCGCGTAGAACCGCTCGGCCACCCCGCCGGCTTGATTCTTGGTAGTTGGCGCTGTAATTCAAGATAATCCATGTTCTCATTTTTTCGTGTAAAATGGTTATAGATAAATAAAAAATACTTATTTACTTCGTAAATTTTGATTCGCTGAAACTAAAACTCTCCCTCTCTCCCGATAGGGTGGGGTTTGAGAGAGAGGAATTAGAGTTTTACAAATGTTGATCACAAAACAAGCAAAACTTATCCGAATCTGCGGAAAAAATCAATATTCGTGTCAACATTTGTAAAACTCTAATTCCTCTCTCCCAAAACCCACGCCATGGGTAACGTCCTCAGTCAAAGACACGAAATAGTAATAACAAAAAAATATATGAAATCTCATTACAGATTCAGGACCTTTTGATAATGAGCAACTCATTGTTGTAAGCCGACTCATTTTTATATTAATTTTATTTCGAGTTCCTTGCATATTTTTCAGTTGTGGTGTATCCCTTTAATCAAAATTTCGAGAGAAAAGTTACCTCATTTTAATTATTCCCGAAATGCTGAAAAACCGAAATCTGGAAACGGATTTCAGCTGTGATCAGTTTGAGATAAGTTGTTAATTAACCCAAAATGAAGCAATATTTAAAACCTTTACAAGTTTTAAACGGCTTAAAAACAAGGACCGTTTCTCCAATCGTTGGGACTGAGCCAGAACGTGAAACATCCGTCGGCAAAAGATGTCAAAACTAGACCACAATGGTGAGGTAGTATTCGAACTCAACTACTGATTGGGTCAGCGGAGAGAATTACTTCACCCTCGTGTCAATCGAAGCCAATGCGGAAGGGTTCTAGCGTGCGGAAGGAGGATTTTGGTTATCGATAATGCAATACGTGGTTGAACATGAACACTGCGCTATGAAATATACGACCACCTAAAGAAATTTCGTAGACCTTACCACCTACCATTACATTCAGTGACCAAAAACACTGGATGTCCACCCACATACAGAATCTTGACCAAGCTTTAAATTTGAAAATATGCAGTTCAGGTTGTACATTTTCTTTCGCGGCCAACACACATAAACTTTCTCCGTAACATGAGGAAGTATACGAGTAGGACTAGAGTCGCCGGACCACCTTATACGTTACGTTGAGATTTAGTGTTCGTTGTATCACAGAAAACTCTTGTCTGGAATCACCTACCTTACAAGAAGTGATACCAGCAGCGAATCTACGCAGGAATGCTGTCTTTGTAATTCCTCAATCGTACTATTTTTTGCTAATTGCTGAACTGCCGGCCGCGGTGGTCTTGCGGTTCTAGGCGCGCAGTCCGGAACCGTGCGACTGCTACGGTCGCAGGTTCGAATCCTGCCTCGGGCATGGATGTGTGTGATGTCCTTAGGTTAGTTAGGTTTAAGTAGTTCTAAGTTCTAGGGGACTGATAACCACAGCAGTTGAGTCCCATAGTGCTCAGAGCCATTTGAACCATTTTTGAATTGCTGAACTTAATACTGCCTGGATAACAGGGCGTCACATTAGAGGAACTCTCCTTCTTTTTGAAGGCGAAAAGCGTCTTCCTCTATATACTGAGACTTTTTCCCGATTACTGTGTTTAGCAGACGAAGTTTTACAATGAATTACGTATGCATCTGTGATATTGCATACAGGTTGTTCAGGAACAGTCTGAAAAATCTTATAAGACTGTCCCGGGGTTGATTGTGCTGCGAAATAATTGTTAAGGAAAAAATTCGATGTGTTGCTCCGTTTCCGAGGTAATTAACATTGAAGTTAGCCAGTCAGGCTGCTCCGAGCGCATATTCAAACGGCCACCCTGAGACGATGTCGCCTGACGTGTTCTTCATTTTGTTTCCTAAAAATGAACAAGAGAGCGATACAAAAATCAGACATGGGACACTAGTAAGGATCGAACCCGAGCTGACCAGTCTCTTACGCTATCCCCTATGCTATGAGAACAATTGACACTAATTAATTGTATCCCTCGGGCCGTTTGAATTTGCACGCGCTACGGCCTAAATGACTAACTTCAATGCTAATTAACTCAAAAACGGTTCAGTCTAACGAATTTTTCCTTAGCTGTTATTTCGCAGAGCAGCCTACACTGCAACGCACTTTTAAGCTGCCAGCCGGTTGTGACCGAGTGGTTCTAGGCGCTACAGTCTGGAACCGCGCGACCGCTACGGTCGCAGGTTCGAATCCTGCCTCGGGCATGGATGTGTGTGATGTACATAGGTCAGTTAGGTTTAAGTAGTTCTAAGTTCTACGGGACTGATGACCTCAGATGTTAAGTCCCATAGTGCTCAGAGCCATTTGAACCATTTGAAACTTACAAGCTTTTCAGACAGTCTCTGACTATCCCACATAGTTCCGTTATAAAGCAAAGTCGATGTCACAATTCGCCAGCTACAAAAGCTAAAAACCGGAAAATCGCGAACAGAATTTACCGTTACAATTAAATCAATACAATTAAGTGAATACCCTTAGCTGCATCCAGGCGTTGATATATGTCAACGGGGACAACTGAAAATGTGTGCCCCGACCGGGACTCGAACCCGGGATCTCCTGCTTACATGGCAGACGCTCTATCCAATTTTTTTATCTCATTTTGTTCGCTTTCGTTCGTTGCATCTGCTCGGGGCGGACGTCGTAAGACACCCGTTTAAGTTCGTCGTTGATCGGTTAACTCTTTTTTTTTATTACAGAGGGCAGCTAAACCTCTGGCTGAACACGCTGAGCTACCGTGCCGGCTTAAAATGATGATGAAGGACACACAACACACAATCCCCTGCCGGAAATCGAACCCGGGCCCCCTGTGTGGTAATCCATCTAGCCACCGAGGACACAGAAGCTAGCGCAACTGCAGGGACTTATCTCTGGCACGCCTCCCGTGAGACCAGCATTTCCTACTTATTGTCCCACACTATATTCGTAGTGCCCCTGCCCATTGCACTAAATTTCCCGTAAGAGCTCGAGTAGTGTGTGCATCCACACATAAGATTGTCAAATGGCCGGCGAGCCTATATATATATATATATATATATATATATATATATATATATATATATATATATATATATATATGAAGACGCCATCTTCATATATTCACTACAAGCCATTAAAACTGCTGCACCACGAAGACGACGTGCTACAGACGCGAAATTTAACCGACAGGAAGAAGATGCTCTGATATGCAAATGGTTAGCTTTTCAGAGCATTCACACAACGTTGGCGCCGGTGGTGACACCTACAACGTGCTGACATCAGGAAAGCTTCCAACCGATTTCTCATACACAAACAGCAGTTGACCGGCATTGACTGGTAAAACGTTGTTGTGATGCCTCGCGTATGGAGGAGAAATGCGTACCATCACGTTTCCGACTTTGATAAAGGTCGGATTGTAGCCTATCGCGATTGTGGTGTATCGTATCGCAACATTCCTGCTCGCGTTGGTCGAGATCCAATGACTGTTAGCAGAATATGGAATCGGTGGGTTCAGGAGGGTAATACGGAACGCCGTGCTGGAACCCAACGGCCTCATATCACTAGCAGCCGAGACGACAGAGATCTTATCCTCGTGGCTGTAACGGATCGTGCAGCCACGTCTCGATCCCTCAGTCAACAGGTGGTGGCGTTTGCAAGACAACAACCATCTGCACGAACAGTTCGACGACGTGTGCACCAGCATGGTTTATCAGCTCGGAGACCATGGCCGCAGTTACCCTTGACGCTGCATCACAGACAGGAGCGCCTGCGGTGGTGTACTCAACGACGAACCTGGGTGCACGAATGGAAAAACTTCATTTTTTCGGATGAATCCAGGTTCTGTTTACAGCGTCATGATGGTCGCATCCGTCTTTGGCGACATCGCGGTGAACGCACATTGGAAGCGTGTATTCGTCATCGCCATACTGGCGTATCACCCGGCGTGATGGTATGGGGTGCCATTGGTTACACGTCTGGGTCACCTCTTGTTCTCATTGACGGCATTTTGAACAGTGGACGTTACATTTCAAATTGTTGCGACCCGTGGCTCTACCCTTCATTCAATCCCTGCGAAACCCTACATTTCAGCAGTATAATTCACGACTGCATGTTGCAGGTTCCGTAAAAAGTCAATTATTTATCTACAAATAGACAGCCTTTGTATAGGTTTCGATGATTGAGTTGGTGAGTATCAAAATATGTAACATAAACCTTCGTATTTGATATAAATTTCAACATGATACCTCCACCACTTCCAGAGAGAAAAGGGTCTTAAAAGACAGACGGAGAGACAGACTGGCGGACAACAAACGGAAATAAAGTAGTATTCTTTAATGTGGTATTATTGCAAGTCAACAATTTTCTGATTTTCCCTCTACTTGTGGAGTTCAAGCTTGCTTCTTGCCAAATTTTATGACTCTCAGTCAATGAGTAATGCACAGTAGATTATGATGAGCGACTTTGCGACCTATCCTTTCATTGCGTTGACTTATAAGTTTAAATGTTTTACTCCGCCAAGGGACCAATGATTGTATTTGAGGTAAGTTTCAGCTTGATATGTCTACCCGTTCCTCAGAAAAAGGAGTTTTAAAAGACGAACAGACGAACAGATGGACACCACAGTGATCCTATAAAGGTTCTGTTTTTCACTCCTGAATCCTAAAAATTTGTTTGTGCTCGTCAGTAAATTAGCCACATTGTCTGCATGTACACGTGTACTTCATAAGCCACCTAACGGTATGTGGAGGAGGGTATTTCTCATACCACAATCTGATTCCCCTTCCCTGTTACATTCGCTAATGTAGCTTGGGAAAAATCTCATATCCCTATCTAATCCCCCTTTCCTTGTTATATTCTCGAATGTAGCGTGGGAGGAATGATGGTTGGTAAACCTCCGTTTTAGCTCTAATTTCTCGAGTTCTCACTGTGATCTACATCTACATCTACATGGATACTCTGTAAATCACATTTAAGTGCCTGGCAGAGGGTTCATCGAACCACCTTCACAGTTCTCTATTATTCCAATCTCGTATAGCGAGCGGAAAGAATGAACACCTATATCTTTCCGTACGAGCTCAGATTTCCCTTATTTTTATCGTGGTGATCGTTCCGCCCTATGTAGGTCGGTGTCAACAAAATATTTTCGCATTCGGAGGAGAAAGTTGGTGATTGGAATTTCGCGAGAAGATTCCGTTGCAACGAAAAACACCTTTCTTCTAATGATTTCCAGCCCAAGTCCCGTATCATTTCTGTGACACTCTCTCCCATATTTCGCCATAATACAAAACGTGCTGCCTTTCTTTGAACTTTTTCGATATACTCCGTCAGTCCTACCTGGTAAGGATCCCACACCGCGCAGCAGTATTCTAAAAGAGGACGGACAAGCGTAGTGTAGGCAGTCTCCTTAGTAGGTCTGTTACATTTTCTAAGCGTCCTGCCAATAAAACGCAGGCTTTGGTTAGCCTTCCCCACAAGATTTTCTATGTTTTCTTTTCAATTTAAATTGTTCGTAATTGTAATACCTAGGTATTTAGTTGAATTTACGGCTTTTAGATTAGACTGATTTATCGTGTAACCGAAGTTTAACGAGTTCCTTTTAGTACTCATGTGGACGACTTCACACTTTTCGTTATTTAGGGTCAACCGCCACTTTTCACACCATTCAGATATCTTTTGTAAATCGTTTTGCTGTTTGTTTTGATCTTCTGATGACTTTATTAGTCTATAAACGACAGCGTCATCTGCAAACAACCGAAGACGACTGCTCAGATTGTCTCCTAAATCGTTTATACAGATAAGGAACAGCAAAGGGCCTATAACACTACCTTGGGGAACGCCAGAAATCACTTCTGTTTTACTCGATGACTTTCCGTCAATTACTACGAACTGTGACCTCTCTGACAGGAAATCGAAAATCCAGTCACATAACGGAGACGATATTCCATAAGCACGCAATTTTACTACGAGCTGTTTGTGTGGTACAGAGTCAAAAGCCTTCCGGAAATCCAGGAATGCGAAATCGATCTGAAATCCCTTGTCAATAGCACTCAGCACTTCATGTGAATAAAGAGCTAGTTGTGTTTCACAGGAACGATGTTTTCTAAACCCATGTTGACTGTGTGTCAATAGACCGTTTCCTTCGAGGTAATTCGAAAACAATATATGTTCTTAAATCCTGCTACATACCAACGTTAACGATATGGGCATGTAACTTAGTGGATTACTCATACTACCTTTCTTGAACATTGGTGTGACCTGTGGAACTTTCCAGTGTTTGGGTACGGATCTTTCGTCGAGCGAACGGTTGTATATGATTGTTAAGTATGGAGATAATGCAACAGCATACTCTGAAAGGAACCTAATTGGTATACAGTCTGGACCAGAAGACTTGCTTTTATTAAGTGATTTGAGTTGCTTCACTACTCCGAGGATATTTACTTCTACGTTACTCATGTTGGCAGCTGTTCTCGATTCGAATTCTGGAATATTTACTTCGTGTTCTTTTGTCCTGTGTTGGCTGCTCCTCCTCATAGAGGCCTTTTGCATGGTGTAATAACAAGCAGATGGCCTGCACAGAATACAGTTTGCAAATTTACTACTTACTGAAAGTTCAAAACTACTTTGGCATCTTACTGATATCCTCAGGCGCTTTATGTTTCGATGACTTATACGCTCGTCATCTTTAGGCGAAGATGCCGACTGTTGGGGGAAAAGCACAGCAGAGCGCTTGTTTTGACATGCCTACGACACGATATGTTTTCAGAGCGCTAACACACAAATTTTTGTTTTTTGGTGCGCTGGGGCTCTATTGGAGGTGTTATGCGTGCCGTGTTGGTCCGCGCGTGCTCGCAAATTCTCGCTTTTTAGCCGCAAAAGCAATAACAGTGCAACACGGACGGAGGGCACTAAATCTGGGTGAATGTGCTGCGCGCTTTGTGTACGCAGCCTCTACGCTGCTGTTTACGTTACCACACGCGTTCCCATTAGGCTGCAGATTTTCATAATTTGCTGCGGAGGGCGTTGCCTTAATTCAGTAACAATTTTTTTTTCTGTTGTGTGTCTTGGTTTCGTTCTTTCTATGATTCTGAGAACGACACAAAATGAGCCATGAAATGCATGTCTGCTCAGAAAAAAAGAAACTATTACAAATTATTTAAAGTTAATAACTAGTCACAGTTTTTGTTCTGTTGATTTTTGTTTATTTAGAAGTATTTTTCGCCTTATTAGGCCATCTTCTGGAAGCAACTGACTAGGGTATGGAAGGGACACTGGTTCTTAGGTAACCGAACATTACAGGCAAAGATACAATCACTTGCATGGAATGTTGTGCATCGAACTTGCTCCTTAATGTTGAAATTACACTTTACACAATGGGCTATGTTAACCATAAAAAATAATTAAACCACACAACCATCAAACCTGTAATATTGTGTAATTTAAGTATTTATTGTGCTTAATATTGTCCATTGTGTAAAGTGAAATTTCAACGTTAACAAACAAGCTTGATGCACAACACTTTGAGCAAGTATTGTATCTTTGCCTACGTTTGATTACCTAAGAACCAGTGTCCCTTTCAGAAGCTAGTCATTCGTTTCCTGAAGATGGACTAATAAGCCGAAACCTAGTTCGAAATAAACAAAAATCAGTAGAACAGTAACAGTGTACTTGATATTTAACCTTAAACATGCAATTGTTCTACAAAGAAGTAACGGAAGACTCCATAAATAATTTTGAAACTACCATATTCCTTCATGAATTCTCCAAAGCAAATTGGATTTCAGGGTAAGTTTTAATACAGCTGCGTCTGTAGGAGGGGGGGGGGGGCAACTGTCACACTAGCTAGTAGCTAAAATTAAAAACGAAATTAGCGTTATATGGTCCTTCGGCAATAACGTCGTCGGAGACGGAGTACAAGCTCTAATGGGTAGAAGCATAAGGAAGTAAATCGACCGTGCTTTATCAAAGAAGCCATACGCCATTTTGACTTAAATGATACAGTGAAATCACAGAAAACTTAAATGTGGATGTCTGGATGGGGCTTTGAGTCCAGTATCTTACCTACCATATAAAAGCCCATAATCGGATTAGCACTACAGACTGTCTGAATGACAGATAATTGCCTTACTTGTCGCTGAAATACTTGTTCTGCTTAAAACAAAACGCTATGTTACGCAGCTGGACCTGACATCCCGTTCATTGATACAGTACAATATGAGAACGGCGTCACGAATAATAGATTTTGTTTAAATCACTTGGGTCATTCAGGATGTTCAGTCAGTCTGGTATCTCACTTCGACAACGGGAAGCCCTTGGTACAAAAATTAGTGTGTGCTTGTTGCCGTACACTCAACTAGTCGTATTGTCTAACACAATGCTACCGAAACGCAGAGAGGATGCTGGTATCTGTTGGCACAGAAATCGTGACATTGCTTTGAGAGGAGGAATTCCACGTATGAACATAACTGGTGCGGGAGAAATGTAGGCGCGCATATTGCATGATTGTGGGGCCCGAGAACTAAGGTATCAGATACTAGAGACGACTGTAATTGCGTAGCATGCACTTTCATAAGGTATGCAGTAAATGCCATGTTAGCTGTGCAACACCTGTCGCGTTTTTGATCTGTACTTTAACCGACTTATTTTCCGTATCGGTAGAACTCCCGTCCGATCACATGGAAGAAACAACGCCAGTCTCGTAGTCTCTTCCTTCGTCACTATTTCCATGTTTGTTTTACAACCTTTTCAAGCTCCACAGAGTAATCACTATGCCAGTGACTCATCTCAGTATTTTAGCGTACGCAGCACACATTTTCTTCGGGTCTTCTGTAGCTATTTCAGGTACTAGAATATCAGTAGGCCATAATTAGTCGCCGGCCGGTGTGGCCGAGCGGTTGTAAGCGCTTTTGTCTGGAACCGCGCGACCGCTACGGTCGCAGGTTCGAATCCTGCCTCGGGCATGGATGTGTGTGATGTACTTAGGTTAGTTAGGTTTAAGTAGGTCTAAGTTCTAGGGGACTGATGACCTCAGATGTTAAGTCCCATAGCGCTCAGAACCATTTGAACCATTTGAACCATAATTACGCACAGCCAACTCGTAGTAATACCTGGGTGTAACTGTCTATGTGGATATGAAATGGGATGATCACGTAGGCTTAACTGTATGTGTGTGGTGACAGACTTCGGTTCTTTGGTGGGACGTAGACTAAAAGCGAGGTGAAATGTTGGCCAAATGCATGGGACCTGTACCAGATAGGACTGGCAGGGGCTTTTAGACATATGTGAGCAGGGACAGCGAAAATAGTCGCATTTTTGTGTGTCTCACGGAAAATCGTCGTGGAAATGTGGGAGGGAGGCAAACGATTGAAAAAAGCCTACTTGCAAATTAAGGAATAAGTTTAAGTGAGCAATCAGAGAATATGCTACAGCCCACTGTATACCGCTACCATATGGAGCGCGAAGACAAGATTAGATCGACTACAGCACGCACGGCCTTATTTAAGCGGTCATTCTTCCCGCGCTCCATATGCGAATGCAGTGGGAGAAAACCTTAATATGTGGTACAATGGGTTACGTCAATCCTTTCAAAGTTGTCAAGGGAAGATTTCTTGCTGTAATTTTCTGTTTAACTGTGTTTCAAATCAGTTCGATTCAATTTAGGCAGCAGTAGTACAACAGAAGTAATCGTAGAATAGGAAACCTCTTATCTGAAACTTCCTGGCAGATTAAAACTGTGTGCCTGACCGAGACTCGAATTCGGGACTTTTTCCTTTCGCAGGCAAGTGCTCTACCAACTGAGCTACCCAAGCACGACTCATGCCCTGTCCTCACAGCTTTAATTCCGCCAGTACCTCGTCTCCTACCTTCCAAACTTTACAGAAGCTCTCCTGCGAACCTTGCAGAACTAGCACTCCTGAAAGAAAGAATATTGCGGAGACATGACTTAGCCACAGCCTGGGGGAAGTTCCAAGAATGAGATTTTCCATTTTCTTTGAAGTTTGGAAGGTAAGAGACGAGGTACTGGCGGAATTAAAGCTGTGAGGAAGGGGCGTGAGTCGTGCTTGGGTAGCTCAGTTGGTAGAGCACTTGCCCGCGAAAGGCAAAGGTCGCGAGTTCGAGTCTCGGCCCGGCACACAGTTTTAATCTGCCGGGAAGTTTCATATCAGCGCACACTCCGCTGCAGAGTGAACATTTCATTCTGGAAATCTCTTATCTACTTAAAATCTATGCACAGTGTTCACACTTAGGTTTATTTCTAGCAGACTACCTCGGTAACATTTTCGGACACGAGGGTATAGAGTGAGACCTGAGTTTCTCCTGGCGTATACAACTTTCAAATAACTTCCGGGAATTCAGCCAGGTAACACTTTCAGCGACCGCCGATATTTCGGCGGGAGAACACCCCGCCATTTTCAAGGCAAACTGCAACGGACAGGCGGCGTACATGCAAATTTAATACCTCGGTTCTCCGACAGAAGCAGGAAAGATAACACACACACACACAGACACACACACACTGAACACTAGTGCCACCAAAGATGACCAAAGTCAGAGCTATCGATAGTGAGACTATGAATTCGCAGGTGAGGCAGCATTGACTCTGTTCCTCTGTTTTTTGACAAGGGAGAGAGCCGGATTCCAAACAGAGTTTAAACAGAAACCTCCATCCCTGTTAACGAGGTTGCTCGCTAATTTAATCTCAACTGCCTCCCTAATGACACTGTCCCAATAGCTGGACGTGCATGCCAATATCTCGGTGTTATTATATAACATGGGGTGACCAGTATCCAAGCAATGTTCGGCAATAGCAGATCTATTTGGCTGCTGTAATCGTGTGTGCCGTTTATGCTCAGTACATCTGTCCTCCACGGTCCTGATGGTTTGACCAATATATGCCATGCCGCAGCTACAAGGAATACGATATACACCCGCCTTACGCAGTCCAAGATCATCCTTAACGGAACTCAAAAGTGCTCTAATTTTAGATGGAGGTCGGAAAACACATTTCACATCGTATTTCCGTAAAATGCGACCGATCTTATTGGACGTGTTTCCTACGTAAGGCAAAAAGGCAGTAGACTTAGGTGTTGACTCAGAATTATCATCAATCACCCGATGTACAGTTAGTCGATAGCGCAACGCACGTTCAATCTATCACTATAACCATTTTGACGAAATGTAACTTCAAGATGGGACAGCTCTGCTGGCAAAGTCTCAGCGTCAGAAACGACATGTGCCCTGTGTACCAAGGTACGAAGTACCCCTTCACGCTGAGCCGAATGGTGACAACTATTAGCTTGTAAGTACAAGTCGGTGTGAGTACGTTTCCTGTAGACTGTATGTCCCAATGATCCATCATCCTTCCTCCTAACCAACACGTCGAGAAAGGGAAGCCAACCATCCTCTTCCACCTCCATCGTAAAACGAATGTTCGGGTGGATCGAGTTCAGATGTTCTAGAAAGACATTCAAATTCTCCCTACCGTGAGGCCAAACAACGAAGGTATCGTCAACGTATCTAAAGAAACAGGCGGGTTTTAAAGGCGCCGACTCCAATGCACGTTCCTCGAAGTCTTCCATAAATAAATTTGCGATCACAGGAGACAACGGACTACCCATCGCAACTCCATCTGTTTGCTCGTAATACTGGTCATTAAATAAAAAGTAAGTGGATGTCAACACATGCCTAAAGAGATTAGCTAAACCAGCACCAAACCTGGCTTCAATTAACCGCAACGAATCAGACAGAGGAACACGAGTGAAGAGAGAGACCACATCGAAACTCACTAAAATATCAGAGTCATTCAGCCTCAGTCCCTCCAAACGACGTAAAAAATCAGCTGAGTTCCTGATATGATGTTCACACCGTCCTACTTGTGGACTCAACAGAGAAGCAAGATGCTTGGATACACGATATGTCGGAGAGCCGATGTTACTCACTATAGGACGGAAAGGAACCCCTTCCTTATGAACCTTTGGAAGGCCATATAACCTAGGGGGAACGGCACTATAGGTGTTAAGCCTCTTGATTGTGTCCTGCGACAAACCACTTTTAATCAGGAGGCTGTTGGTCTTTCTCTCACACTTTTCGTGGGGTCAGCATCGATTCTGCGATACGCTGAATCAGATAGTAAACGTTGCATCTTTTGTACATAATCATGTTTATATAAAACAACGGTGGCATTGCCCTTGTCAGCAGGTAAAATAACAATACTGGGATCAACTTTGAGAGAGCGTAAAGCAGACCTCTCTGCTGCTGTTACATTACCCAAGAGTAATCCGGCTCTCTCCCTTGTCAAAAAACAGAGGAACGGAGTCAAGCTGCCTCACCTGCGAATTCATAGTCTCACTATCGATTGCTCTGACTTTGGTCATCTTTGGTGGCACTAGTGTTCAGTGTGTGTGTGTCTGTGTTATCTTTCCTGCTTCTGTCGGAGAACCGAGGTACTAAATTTGCATGTACGCCGCCTGTCCGTTGCAGTTTGCCTTGAAGATGGCGGGGTGTTCTCCCGCCGAAATATCGGCGGTCGCTGAAAGTGTTACCTGGCTGAATTCCCGGAAGTTATTTGAAACGAGGGTATAGAGTTCTCTTAATATGACAACAGACTGACGTGACAGAACTTACGGGACATCGATATGCGTCCATACAGATGGAGGTGGTATCGCGCACACAAGGTATAAAAGAGCACTGCATTGGCGGAGCTGTCATTTGTACTCGGGTGATTCATGTGAAAAGGTTTCTGAGTTGATTATGGAAAGGCTTTGAAAGCGGAATGGTAGCTGGAGTTGGAAGCATGAGACATTCAATTGCGGAAAACGTTAGGGAATTCAATATTCCGACATCCACAGTGTCAAGAGTTTGCTGGGAATACCAGATTTCACGCATAACCTCTCACCACGGACAACGCAGTGGGCGACGTCATTCACTGATCGACCCAGAGGAGCAATACTGCATGAAATAACCGCAGAAATCAATTTTGGGACGTATGACTAACGCATCCGTTAGGAAAGTGTGGCGAAATTTGGCGTTAATGGCCTATGGAAGCGAACAACTGACAAGAGTGACTTTTGCAAACTGCACAACGTCGCCTACGTCACTTCTCCTGGGCCCGTGACTATAACGACTGGACCCTAGACTAATGGAAAACCGTGGCCTGGTCAAACGAATCCCATTTTCAGCTGATAAGAGTTGATGGTAGGGTTCGAGTGTGGCTCGGAACGCACGAATCTATGGATCCAAGTTGTCAACAAGACGCTGTGCAATCTGGTTCTACAATAGTGTTCGCTGTTTTTACATGGAAAGGACTGGGTCCTCTGGTCCTACTGAACCAGTCGTTGACTGTAAATGGTTACGTCTGGCTACTTGGAGGTCATTTGCAGCTGTTTATGGACTTCATGTTCCCAGTGAATAATGCGCCATGTCATGGGGCCACAGTTGTTGGTTGATTGTTTGAAGAATTTTCTAGACGATTCGAGCGAATGTTTTGGCCACCCAAATCGCCCGATATGGGACGTAAACAAGACGTCAGTTCGTGCACAAAATCCTCCGCTTTCACAATCATGGACGGCTATAGAGCATGGGTCAGTATTTTTGCTAGCGTCTTCCAGCGACTTGTTGAATCCAAGCCACGTCGTGCTACTACACTACATCGGGCAAAAGGAAGTCGACACGATACTGGAGGTACCCCATGATATTTCTCACTGCAGCGTACATTTTTTTTTGTGGAGAGCAAGGGTGGAAGTTCGGTTATCTTGAACTATGTGGTAGAAACCACTGAAAGATATAACATTAATCTGTCCGGGATATTAGGAGTAAGTCTTACAGCAACAACCGGAAATAAGTTACGGTGCACATCGAAAAAGCTTCCTGTCTTTGTAGAATTTACAAACACTGTCTCCAACTTTTGACTTTGAGATAGTATCACCTGCGGCGGCGATTGCTTTGGGTGTGTCTCCCTTAGTTAAAAGAAAAAATACTACAAACAATCTGCAATGCTGTATCTACGTGTATACTCCGCAAGCCACCTTGCGGTGTGTGGCGGAGGGAACTTTGTGCACCATCGCCTCTTTCCTCCTTTTTGTTGTTCCAGTGGCGAACGGTACGCTGGTGAGAACGAAAGCTGATAAGCCTCCAAGTGGGCTCGAATCTCTCTGATTTTATCTTCACAATTTTTTTCGTAGATATACGTAGAATGAAGCAATATACATCTACATCTACATCCATGCTCCGCAAGCCACCTCACGGTGTGTGGCGGAGGGTACTTTGAGTACCTCTATCGGTTCTCCTTCTGTTCCGGTCTCGTATTGTCCGTGGAAAGAAAGATTTTCGGTATGCCTCTGTGTGGGCCTAATCTCTCTGATTTTATCATCATGGTCTCTCCGCGAGACGTACGTAGGAGGGAGCAATACACTGCTTGACTTCTCGGTGAAGGTATGTTCTCGAAACTTCAACAAAAGCCCGTACCGAGCTAGTAGAGCGTTTCTCCCGCAGAGTCTTCTACTGGAGTTTATCTATCATCTCCGTAACGCTTTCGCGATTACTAAATGATTCTGTAACGAAGCGCGCTGCTCTCCGTTGGATCTTCTCTATCTCTTCTATCAACCCTATCTGGTACGGATTCCACACCGCTGAGCAGTATTCAAGCAGTGGGCGAACAAGCGTACTGTAACCTACTTCCTTTGTTTTCGGGCTGCATTTCCTTAGGATTCTTCCAACGAATCTCAGTCTGGCATCTGCTTTACCAACGATTAATTTTATATGGCCATTCCATTTTAAATCACTCCTAATGCCTACTCCCAGATAATTTGTGTAATTAACTGCTTCCGGTTGCTGACCTGCTATATTGTAGCTAAATGATAAAGGATCTTTCTTTCTATGTATTCGCAGCACATTGCATTTGTCTACATTGAGATTCAATTGCCTTTCCCTGCACCATGCGTCAATTCGTTGCAGATCCTCCTGCATTTCAGTACAATTTTCCGTTGTTGCAACCTCTCAATATACTACAGCATCATCTGCAAAAAGCCTCAGTGAACTTCCGATGTTATCCACAAAGTCATTTATGTATATTGTGAATAGCAACGGTCCTACGACACTCCCCTGCGGCACACCTGAAATCACTCTTACTTCGGAAGACTTCTCTCCATTGAGAATGACATGCTGCGTTCTGTTATCTAGGAACTCTTCAATCTAATCACACAATTGGTCTGATAGTCCATATGCTCTTACTTTGTTCATTAAACGACTATGGGAAACTGCATCAAACGCCTTGAGGATGTCAAGAAACACGGCATCTACCTGGGAACCCGTGTCTATGGCCCTCTGAGTCTCGTGGACGAATAGCGCGACCTGTGTTTCACACGATCGTCTTTTTCGAAACATATGCTGATTCCTACAGAGTAGATTTCTAGTCTCCAGAAAAGTCATTATACTTGAACATAATACGTGTTCCAAAATTCTATAACTGATCGACGTTAGAGTTCTGCACATCTGCACATCTGTTCGACGTCCCTTCTTGAATACGGGGATGTCCTGTGCCCTTTTCCAATCCTTCGGAACGCTACGCTCTTCTAGAGACCTGCGGTACACCGCTGCAAGGAGGGGGGCAAGTTCCTTTGCGTACTCTGTGTAAAATCGAACTGTCATCCCATCAGGTCCAGCGGCCTTTCCTCTTTTGAGCGATTTAATTGTTTTTCCGTCCCTCTGTCATCTATTTCGATATCTACCATTCTGTCATCTGTGCGACAATCTGGAGAAGGAAGAAGCAATATATTGGTTGCTCTTCTGGGAAGCACGGTCTCGGAACTTCAAGTGTAAACCGCAAGGCGATACAATTCGCCTCCCTCGCAGCGGGTGCCCCTTGTGTCAGCTGAGCATTTTCGTGACACTTCCGTGCTTATTAACTGAGCCTGTAATGAAACTCTCTGTTCTTCTTTGGATCTTCTCTACCCCATCCGGCGCGGATCCGAGACTGGCGAGCAATATAACAAGTTCGAGTCTCGGTCGGGCACACAGTTTTAATCTGCCAGGAAGTTTCATATCAGCGCACACTCCGCTGCAGAGTGAAAATCTCATTCTGGAAACATCCCCCAGGCTGTGGCTAAGCCATGTCTCCGCAATATCCTTTCTTTCAGGAGTGCTAGATCTGCAAGTTTCGCAGGAGAGCTTCTGTAAAGTTTGGAAGGTAGGAGACGAGGTACTGGCAGAAGTAAAGCTGTGAGTACCGGGCGTGAGTCGTGCTTCGGTAGCTCAGTTGGTAGAGCACTTGCCCGCGAAAGGCAAAGGTCCCGAGTTCGAGTCTCGGTCGGGCACACAGTTTTAATCTGCCAGGAAGTTTCATATCAGCGCACACTCCGCTGCAGAGTGAAAATCTCATTCTGGAAACATCCCCCAGGCTGTGGCTAAGCCATGTCTCCGCAATATCCTTTCTTTCAGGAGTGCTAGATCTGCAAGTTTCGCAGGAGAGCTTCTGTAAAGTTTGGAAGGTAGGAGACGAGGTACTGGCAGAAGTAAAGCTGTGAGTACCGGGCGTGAGTCGTGCTTCGGTAGCTCAGTTGGTAGAGCACTTGCCCGCGAAAGGCAAAGGTCCCGAGTTCGAGTCTCGGTCGGGCACACAGTTTTAATCTGCCAGGAAGTTTCTTTAATATAACAAGTATTGGTCGAACGTGGGTTTAGTACGCTAACTTCTTCGTTGATGGACTGTATTGCCTGAGGATTCTTCCAATGTATCTCGTTCTGGCGTCTGCCTTACCTGCGGTTAGTTTTATGTGACCGTTCCACTTGGGTCCGGAAACAGCGGTCGTGTGAGACCCAACTCGCTTTATTTTTTCATGGGACCAAGAAAATATTAGATACAGGCTCCCAGGTAGATGCCATTTTCCTTGACCTCCGGAAGGCGTTCGATACAGTTCCGCACAGTCGCCTGATTAACGAAGTAAGAGCTTACGGAGTATCAGACCAGCTGTATGGTTGGATTGAAGAGTTTTTAGCAAACAGAACACAGCATGTTGTTCTCAATGGAGAGACGTCTACAGACGTTAAAGTAACCTCTGGCGTGCCACAGGGGAGTATTATGGGACCATAGCTTTTCACAATATATATAAATGACCTAGTAGATAGTGTCGGAAGTTCCATGCGGATTTTTGCGGATGATGCTGTAGTATACAGAGAAGTTGCAGCATTAGTACATTGCAGCGAAACGCAGGAAGATCTGTAGCGGATAGGCACTTGGTGCAGGGAATGGCAACTGACCCTTAACACAGACAAATGTTATGTATTGCGAATACATAGAAAGAAGGATCCTTTACTTTATGATTATGCGATAGCGGATAGCGGAACAAAAACTGGTAGCAGTTACTTCTGTAAAATATCTGGGAGTATGCGTACGGAGCGATTTGAAGTGGAATGATCTAATAAAATTAATTGTTGGTAAGGCGGATGCCAGGCTGAGATTCATTGGGAGAGTCCTTAGAAAATGTAGTCCATCAACAAAGGAGGTGGCTTGCAAAACACTCGTTCGGCCTATACTTGAGTATTGCTCATCAGTGTGGGATCCGTACCAGGTCGGGTTGACAGAGGAGATAGAGAAGATCCAAAGACGAGCGGCACGTTTCGTCACAGGGTTATTTGGTAAGCGTGATAGCGTTACGGAGATGTTTAGCAAACTCAAGTGGCAGACTCTGCAAGAGAAGCGCTTTGCATCGCGGAGTAGCTTGCTGTCCAGGTTTCGAGAGGGTGCGTTTCTGGATGAGGAACCGAATATGTTGCTTCCCCCTGCTTATACCTCCCGAGGAGATCACGAACGTAAAATTAGAGAGATTCGAGCGCGCACGGAGGCTTTCCGGCAGTCGTTCTTCCCGCGAACCATACACGACTGGAACAGGAAAGGGAGGTAATGACAGTGGCACGTAAAGTGCCCTCCGCCACACACCGTTGGGTGGCTTGCGGAGTATAAATGTAGATGTAGATGTAGATGTAAAACGGTCCGTATGCATACTTCTAGATATTTTATGGAGGTAACTGCTTCCAGCTATTGTTCTGCAATCGTGTAACCATACAAGAAGTCTGTGTATCCGCAATGCGTTACGTTTTTTTTATGTTGTGTGTCAGTTTCCACTCCCTGCACTAAGTGTCGATTCTCGCGGATCGTTTCTAGCGTTGCAGCTTCTCTGCATTTAATACTTCATATGCAAAAAGCCTAATGAAAAGCGTTGGTCATATAATTCTCTCTTCAAGTCCGTCCGAATTAATTTACGTCTGAAGACTTATCTCCGTTGAGAATGATGTGCTGCGTTCTGTTTGCTAAAAGCTCTTCCATCCAGTCACACAGTTCGTCTGATACTCCGCATTTCGTATTTTGTTCATGAGGCGGCAGTGCAGAAGTTTACCGTAGCGGTAACCGTTGTCCGCCGTAGTTTGTACAGACTGTGCCTACCTCTGCCCTCGATGGCTCGCGCATTTAGTTTTAATATTTGCTATTGGTTGGAATATCTCAGCAGGGCTACAGTATCAAGCTATCAAAACTCGCAGTCGGCCCCATAGTATTAAATGGTACTAAAAGTCATTAGACAAATCAATGTGTGTATTAAAAATGCAATACCTAAACAAAGATTTCATAAATGTTTATACCAGGCATTGAATCGTATTGTTCGCAACTGTAACAAATGTAGAGAAATACAAGAAGAAAGGTTACTTCATTTGTACTCTCGATATTGTCCTCACTTCGGCCATCCTGCCATTTGTAACGGTAAAAAAAGTCTGGATGTTTATGGACTCAGGCTGAGTTATCGACCCGAGCATTTTTCAGCCGCTTCTGGTGCTGCTGACATTGCATGTTACACCACGCTGGAGGTCGCCACAGCCCTGAATATTACATGAGAGCGTCATTCGTGCGCCGTCGCGCAGATAAATGCAGCGTCCAATTCGGGAACCTAAGGGTACACTGACAAGTTTAGTCGCTGGCAAATATTTACATGTGCAGCCTGTTACCCCTCAGTTTAGCAGTTTCAGACATAAAAAATACCTGATTTATAGCAGAAACAGAACGCAACTACGTTTCGTGAAGAAGTTAATGACAGTACAGGAAGAGAAACCTGGAGGAAAGGGGGATTTATGATGTGTCATAATTCAAGAAAGCAGTGGGGGGGGGGCTTCATAAATTTGTTGATAATGTACCTATAGCACAGAACAAACGAAACCCTGCAAAAAAGTAAAGAGAAATTGCACATCGAGTAACGGTACTGATAAAATAGGGAAATTATTGACATCCTGGCATTAAGCACAGAGGCCATGAAAGACAAAAAAATGGTTCAAATGGCTGTGAGCACTATGCGACTTAACTTCTGAGGTTATCAGTCGCCTAGAACTGAGAACTAATTAAACCTAACTAACCTAAGGACATCACACACATCCATGCCCGAGGCAGGATTCGAACCTGCGACCGTAGTGGTCACGCGGTTCCAGACTGAAGCGCCTTTAACCGCACGGCCACACCGGCCGGCGCCATGAAAGACAGAGAGCCGAGTTGGGAACTGGTACATCAACTGACTAACGTTACCAACAACAACAATAAACCAAAATGAATTTTCATCCTGCAGCCGAATGTGCACTGATTTGAAACTTCCTGACAAATTAAAACTCGAGGTCTCGAACCGAGATCCTCTGCCTTTCGCAGACAAGTACTCCACTGACTACACTATCGAACTTTTTATCTGCGAGTAAGTTTTAAATCAGCGTACACTCCTCTACGGAGTGAAAAGTCATACTGGAAACAGTCTCCTAAGGCTGTGACTATTCTTCCGATAGTGTTAGTCCCGCAATGTACGTTGGAGAAATTCTATGAAGTTTGGAATGCAGGAGAGGAGGTTCTGGGGAAACAGAAGGGAAAAAAGAGTACTGGTATGATGGCGGGTTGTGAAGCGTGCTTCAATAGCTCAACCGGGGTGGAGTATTTTCCATGAAAAGTAAAGGTTCGAGTCTCGGTCCGGCACACAGTTTTAATCTGCCCACGTTAGCGTCCCAGGCGGCACATAATTTCAATATGTCAGGCAGTTTCAACAAAAATAATCTCTCTACGACACCAAAATTTGGCAGTACAGTACGCAGTTCAAACAAACTTCCACAGTGCAGAATGTTTGTCCTCAGTTACATAAAGCGAAATAGATAGTAAATGGTGCCAGTAAGAACGCCGAAAGCGAGTTTAACATTGAAGAAACGCAGACTCCAAAAGAATGAAGAAGCTGAAAAGATGAACGATACTACTAGAAAAATGTGAGTAGGTTCTTCGCCACGTAATGATAATGGCGAAACGTACACTTACCAAATGACTTTTCAGTCTCGATTACACAAAAAAGGGTCAAGGGATATTAGGAGTAAAGTAGGGCATGACAGAAATAAGAGTAAACAAAACAATATTTCGATTAGAAATACATCGAGGAGTCTGCTGGACGAATGTGAGGTGGAAGAAGCAAGATGAAATAATGAAGAGCTACTGGGAAGCCTGTAACCTGCCCCTCACTTATCGACCTTAATGACAGTGAAAAATTAAACCGCGTGTACCTAATGGGAAATTTGGGAAAGCAATCGTCACCGAAGTTAATCTGTCGGTAAAGAGGGAGGAAAGGGTTACATCTAAATGAAAGGAAAAATGCAAATGAAACTGGTGGAAATTAATTTTGAACAGGGGTAAAGTTAATAAAGAAAGTAAATGTGCGGCCGTTACGTCAACAATTAACTAGCGGTAATTAGATATTTGAGATTTGGGGGAAATCACGGTCGCCAGTCCTAAGGACAATTACTATAGTAACTGAAAAAGAAAGGTTATTACACATATAATTAGCACTTGAAGCGTGGCAACTGAAGGTTGACACGTGTAGTGTGAAAACTGAAAGTTTGTCAGAAGTAATAAATTTCGCTACACTCTGACTTAATTTAGCAAAAGAATTAATAAATCCGGAAAATCGAAAGTTAATTTAGTGACTGAAGTTAATAGTGAGCTTTCTTTCTGAAGCACATCGAAATCCAGCAGAATACGGTTAGCCTTGGACTACCTCAACAATCATTTCAAAAGCAACTTGACTCTACGCAATTTAGAAACGAGAGATTTAACTTTGAACTTGAATTAAATGATTCTGAATAATTAACAATAATAAAATTTAGTACGTACCAAGCTGAGCTGCAGTCACAGGTAAGCTAAAATATGCTAACAAAACTCGCACTCTTAATTTGTGCTTGTGTAATCTAACTATTGTAGCCAGCTATGCTTTAACTGCACTTGGAAACTAAAGTAATGAAATGCAATGATAGTACTTTAATGCTGGCGTCTGAATTTCAACGACATTCGGTTTCATTTCGGAAAAGGAAGGGACCCTGCTTGGTAATGCAATTGGGACAATGAGCAACAAAGGTTCATGCTGAGTTGCTGTAATTTTGCGAGGCAAATGGAACAATTTGAAAAGCTGAGGTCTGCCATACAGTTCTGAAACTTTACGTGCTTTTAGTCTTCCTTGTTGGTTGACTGAAGGTTTGAAGCCGTCGATCGAGGAGGTGGCGACGGTCACTCATTGTCGGCCGTCGCTGTTGCAGAAGCTGGATGTTGGCGCGCCTTCTTCTCGACACGGTCACCAAACGAAACGGGCTCTTGATGTGCGCCGGCTAATGCTTCCCGTCCGCGACACCGTGCCAGAAACTAACATAGCAAGTCGAGCGCAATTACATGCTGCTAAACCCCGAAAGCGCGGCAACTCGCGGGAGCGTCACACCACACACCTGCTCCACTCGCTACTCCAGCCAGACCCCAACTGCTCTGCCCGCGCTCCACGCGGCAGAGTTAACACTACCAAAGATCCTACACACTTTGATTCTTCACACGACCTATCGATGTAATCGTTCGATAGCAGTTTTCCCTAGGCAAGACCCAGCGTAAAAATACAAATAATATTTACGAAACAAACCAATTATACACCGACATAAATGCATACATATATATATACAAATAGTAAAACAATTACAATATATAAAGGCACAGAAATGTCATATATTCAGGTAACAAATTAAGGAAAAAACTTACAGTACAACAGATGGAAGTTGGAGGATATGCATTTCCGGCGTTACAAGCCATAAAAGGATGATACAGTTGAAAATGAATGCATTGTATAATTTTGTGCAGTTGTAAATTGTTAGAATCGAAAGCAAGGGATTGAAGTAGACGGGCAGCCATAGTGTGTCGAAGTTAGTATATTCAGTAGACACGGATTCAAAGAATTGCCCATGTCATTTGCGAGAAGAACGATATTATCCGAGTCTTCTTGGAACTTAATCTGTTCGTGAGTGCTATTTTCCAAGAAGTAAAATAAAATGTCTTGGTTATCGAGTATATTTTTGCACTCCCCGAACTATAAAAAAGGTATCCAAAGAGATATGTGATCAAGAAAGAGGACTCCCAACCGCCAGCTGTATACTACCTCACACGATTGTCACACGATTGCCGATAACCATAATGTAAGCGTCAGGTAAAAAATTGTTAAGAAATATTTACAATGACATAATATTTCGTAAAAAGAAAGTTGCGGAAGTTAATGACATCTTTAAGCGTTGTAGCGCAGTGACAGAGGGAATAAAAAAATAAAAGCAGAAATACTGAAATTAACAAGACACAAACTTCGGATGAATCAACGGTACCAGCAAGAATTTCATCAATCTGTCACTGGGTCCAAAAAAGCGCAATGTCTAGAGGAAATCAACCTCTGAAATTCGGCTAATTTGGGAATTATTGGAAAATAAGATAAACTACTGACTATGGGGAAACATTTATCGAAACTGTACAATGAAAAATCGACTGACCGAAACAAAACAGATAACGTCTTAAATTACATTCAAGAAAACGGAAGTGATGACAATGGAAACGTGCTACTGCTGCAAGAAATGACAGAGGAAGTGGTTGCCGACTTCACGAAGATCTCTAGCAGCCAAGTATCCAGTTCTCATCTTCGCCACGTCCGCAAACTCTTTGCATAGTTACAAAAAAAAAAAGTAGATCAGAATGCAACCGTCAGGTATGCATTCAGTTCATTACAGAGCAAGACAACGAAGAATTATGTTCGAAGAGATTTCGGGATGGCAGGCGGTCGTCATAAACTTCACTCCACGGTATTTCGACTGGAGACCCGCTAGTCATCTTCAAGTTAGCCATCGAAGACTGATGAAGACGTTCTCGGCTCCGCCTCACCCAGCGTGCTGAGAGTATTGCCGCGCATGCGTCGGTGAACAGTCATGCTAAATGTAAATGTCGTGCGACCAGGGCCTCCCGTCGGGTAGACCGTTCGCCGGGTCCAAGTATTTCGATTTGACGCCACTTCGGCGACTTGCGCGTCGATGGGGGTAAAATAATGATGATTAGGACAACACAACACCCAGACCCTGAGCGGAGAAAATCTCCGACCCAACCGTGAATCGAACCCGGCCCCTTAGGAACAGTCACGTTGACGGAAGGACCACACCGTCCGGCGGCAGCGCCCTCGCTGGTGGAACAGCAAAGGTCAGTTGTCTTCGGCGTTGCCGCTAGCCGCAGTCATCGGAATACATATAAGTATTGTGGCGTCTTCGTCTGGAACAAACCTCAGAGATGACGGGATTCCACACATTACCCAGCTGGTAAGCGCTGTCACGGTTGACGAAATTTTCCTCAATGCGTATTTCAACGGGTTCTTTTATAATCGAGTCCCAAAAAGGTGTTACTGCGGTCAAAATTAATGTTTCGTCAGCTTCCATTCAATATCCGTCGGAGATACAATGTTCTGCAATTGCAGACTTGTTGGTTTGCAGAAGGCGAGTGCAACGTTTGTATTCTGCACAGCGTTCTTCCGTTGCGTGTGTGTTGTTTGTCGTGTATAGGTCATATCACACTGGCAAGATATTCTGTAAATTCCAACCTTACGCAATAACAGATTATCCTTCACTGATCCCAGCAGGTCTGAAATCTTTGATGGTGGGCAGAAAATCACTTTCACCTGAAAATTACTAACAAGGGAACCTCCCCATCGCACCCCCCTCAGATTTAGTTATAAGTTGGCACAGTGGATAGGCCTTGATAAACTGAACACAGATCAATTGAGTAAACAGGAAGAAGTTGTGTGGAACTGTGAAAAAATAAGCAAAATATACAAACTGAGTAGTCCATGGGCCACATAGGCAACATCATGGACCATATGAACTCAGGAGCGCCGTGGTCCCGTGGTAGCGTGAGCAGCTCCAGACCGAGAGGTCATTGGTTTGAGTCTTCCCTGCAGTGAAAATTTTACTTTCTTTATTTTTGCATAGTTATTATCTGTCCGTTCGTTCATTGACGTCTCTGTTCACTGTAATAAGTTTAGTGTCTGTGTTTTGCGACCGCATCGCAAAACCGTGCGATTAGTAGACGAAAGGACGTGCCTCTCCAATGGGAACCGAAAACATTTGATCGCAAGGTCATAGGTCAACCGATTCCTCCACAGGAAAACACATCTGCCATACGACACTGGTGACGGCATGTGCGTCACATGACAGGAATATGTTGTCGACCCACCTAACTTGTACACTTGGCAAATGGGTGAAAAGATTCTTCTACCTTGCCCGATTTAGGTTTTCTTGTGGATGTGATAATCACTCTAAAAAAAGTGATGAAAACATAAGAGTTTGTCACATAAACTGAAAATAAAAAATTAAACTTTTTACTCGATGGAAGATTTGAACCAAGGACCTTTCGTTCCGCAGCTGCTCACGTTACCACGAGACCACGGCGCTCCTGCGTTCCGATTGTCCTTGATGTTGCCTATCTGCCCGTGAACAACTCAGTTTGTATATTTTGCTTATTTTTTCACAGTTCCACACAACTTCTTCCTGTTTTCTCAATTGATCTGTGTTCATGTTTTCAAGGCCTATCCACTGTGCCAACTTATAACTAAATCTGAGGGGGGTGCGATGGGGAGGTTCCCTTGGAAGGATTCTTGGTACGAGGGCAAATCAAAGTATTTGCACCTTTTTTTCTTTTTTGAGCCAAATTACGGCTCTAAATGTAAAGTGAACATATCAATTTCCAGCGTTGGACCTTTACTGGTCCGTGCCGGCCTTATTTGCCGGTAGCTCAACCGCACGGTGCTGCCGCCGGTTGTTAAAGATGGCGGTTGTGGTTTACACGTCCACGGAATTAGAGCAACGAAGTGTGATTCATTTACTATGGAACAAGGGACGAACGCCCGTCGAGATCTACAGGGAAATGTAGCCCACATATGGGGAAAACTGTCTCGCTCTGAGAACTGTGAGCCGCGCGGGATTAGCCGAGCGGTGTAAGGCGCTGCAGTCATGGACTGTGCGGCTGGTCTCGGCGGAGGTTCGAGTCCTCCCTCGGGCATGGGTGTGTGTGTGTTTGTCCTTAGGATAATTTAGGTTAAGTAGTGGGTACGTTTAGGGACTGATGACCTTAGCAGTTAAGTCCCATAAAATTTCACACACATTTGAACATTTTTTTTTTTAGAACTGTGAGGTGGTGGTTTTCTGAGCTCGACAAAGGCCGTGAAATCTTGCATGACAGTGAATGGTCGGGATAGGTCGCGTTGATCGCTGATTGAAGACAACGTTTCCCGCGTGGATGCAATGGTGAAACTAGATCGGCGTGTGCACATCACGGCCATTTCCCGAGAGCTTGGCATATCGAAAGAGAATGCTTGCGACATCTTTCACACGTCCCTAGAGCACCAGAAGCTTTCATGTCGGTGGGTGCCTAAGCAGCTGAAGGACATGATGAAAGGCAAGCGAATGATGTCTTCACTGAATCATCTGGAACGGTACTCCAAGGAGGGTAAAGGTTTCATGGACCTTATTGTTACTGGCAATAATACGAGTGTCACTCCAAAAGAAATGCACACTATTTTTTTTAAATCCCTCTTTTATTCTACATGTTTGAAAGTTGTACACAATATTCTCATTTCTCCACATAATTTCCATCCCTCTCAACTGGCTTACGCCATGTTGGATCCAGCGCCTGTATACCAGCACGGTAAAATTCTGGACCAACTTGTTGGATCCACTGTTTGGCAGCGTGCACAAGGGAGTCATCTTCTTCAAACCTTGTTCCACGAAGAGAGTCTTTCAGTTTCCCAAACAGATGATAGTCACATAGAGCCAGGTCAGGACTGTAATGCGGGTGTTTCAGTGTTGTCCATCCGAGTTTTGTGATCGCTTCCATGGTTTTTTTGACTGACATGTGGCCAAGCATTGTCGTGCAACATCAAAACATCCTGCTTTTGCCGATGTGGTCGAACACGACTCATTCGACCTTGAGGTTTCTTCAGTGTCGTCACATATGCATCAGAATCTATGGTGGTTCCACTTGGCATGATATCCACAAGCAAGAGTCCTTCGGAATCGAAAAACACCGTAACCATAACTTTTCCAGCAGAAGGTGTGGTTTTGAATTTTTTTTTTTTTTTCTTGGGTGAATTTGCATGATCCACTCCATTGATTGCCTCTTGGTCTCTGGTGAAAAATGATGGAACCATGTTTCATCACCTGTCACAATTCATCCAAGATATTCATCTCCACCATTCTCGTACTGTTCCAAAAGTTCTCTGCACACTGTTTTTCTTGTTTCTTTGTGAGTCACTGTCAGTATCCTAGGAACCCACCGGGCACAAACCTTTTTTTAACGCCAACACATTCAGTATTCCGCAAACACTTCCTTCCCCTATCCCAACGTAGCGTGACAATTCGTTCACTGTGATGCGTCTGTCAGCAGTCACCAATTCGTTAAATCTCTGCACACTGTCTGGAGGGTGTGCAGTACAAGACGTGCCACTGCGAGGACAATCCTCAATATTGCCGTGCCCGCTTTCATCACGTAACCTGCTTGCCCATCGACTGGAACAGGAAAGGGAGGTAATGACAGTGGCACGTAAAGTGCCCTCCGCCACACACCGGTGGGTGGCTTGCGGAGTATAAATGTAGATGTAGATATAGATGGGTAAGACCAGAGGGCAGCGTACCATCAAGTCCCTATGGTCTTCCTAAGGTGCACAAAGAAGGTCTTCCTATAGTGGCTAATACTCAAGCCTCGAAACAGCAGCATCTCCATACACCTTTTTCAACCTCTTGTGGATGTTTCCCACTGTCTCGTTTTCACAGCACAGGAATTCTACGACAGCGCGTTGCTTCTGACGACCGTCCAGTGTAGCAGCCATCCTGAAGACATGCTGTGACGGCGCCACTCGCGGGAACAGGTTGAACTAAGTTTGAAAACTAGCGGGAAGGATGTATCTACACACTGTAAAACTTTCACACATGCAGAATGAAAAGTGTATTTTTACAAAAATGGTGCGCATTTCTTTTGGAGTGAGCGTCGTATGTGGATACTGCATTTCAGGCCGGAATCTAAGCAGGAGATCACGATGAGGAAACATTTCGGTTCAACTGTGATAAAAAAATTCCGCTCAGCCCCCTTTGTCGGAAAAGTGATGTTAACGGCCTTCTGGGATAGCCGTGGACTGCTCCTACTGGATTTCGTGCCACTCAGTGCACCCATCAATTCTGAGAGTTATTCTTCCACGCTATCATGTCTGAGGGCTGCCATCAGGCGAAAGCGCCGAGGGACTCTCAATGTGGACAACGGGATTCTGCCCCAGGATAATGCGAGACCACATGTGGTAATCAGAACTGCCGAAAAGTTCCGGGAATATCACTCGGATATTCTGGACTACCCACCATACGGTCCAGACTGCGCCCCTAGTGATTTCCACCTTTTCTTACCGCTGAAGAAGTTCCTGGCCGGACATCGATTCAGAAGTAACGACTTAGCCGAGACAGCAGTCCGACAGTGGTTCCATAGTCAGCTGTACGACTTCTACGGCAGGGGCAAATCAAATTTAGTGCCGCAATAGGACAAATGTGTGAACCAATGTGGGGACTACATGGCAAAATAATGTAAGGTACGTAGAACAGGATGTGTATCTATCACTGCCTGCACGTACCTTACTTCGGGTAATACAAAAAAGCGATAAAGACTTTTTGATTTGTCCAAGTATTTTGAAGGAAATACTACCAACGAAGGGAAGAAAAGCTAGGGACATTCCTGGCGCGTTCTCCTCTTTATCCACTTCATGGTTCTTGGTTTTAGCTGAGATTGTCCTGTTAATCTGCTGGGTAGAGTATCCATTGTCTCCGAACACTGTCTTTTAATCTGACAGCTGTTTAGGCAAACTATCTGCAGCTGACACTATATGTACAGGCGTTCTAAGCACACACATGGTTTGGGATGGCTGATGGCAACTTCAAGAGTGCAAGTACAAATCATGGTGAGTGGGCTTACAGTAAACAGAATGTCCCAGAGAGCCGTCACTCTTCCTTCTAACCAAAACATCCAGGAAAGGGTGACAACCATCTTTTTCTAATTCCATAGTAAATCGAAAGGTCTCGTAGATGATGTAAAAACTCCATTATCTTTTCTGTGAGACCACACTGAGAAAGTATCATTTACATACCTCCAAACCACAGTTGGTTTAAGAACCGTTGATTCAAGTGCTCTTTCCTAAGGGTCCTCGATAATAAAGTTAACCACCAGGGAATACAAGCGGGGCTGCCCATGGCGATACTGTCAGTCTGTTCAAAATATTCTTGCTTAAATATCAAGTAGGTTGAGGAAAGAGCGTGCCGAAACAAAGCATTGATGCCCGCCTTAAACTACTTACCAACTAGTGCCAAGAAATCAGCAAGAGGTACCTTTGTAAAAAGAGATACTACACCAAAACTCACTAAAATATCCAGACAACTTAGGTGGAGAGCCCCCCAGTCTGTCGATAAAATCGGCTGAGTTCCGAATATAATGTGGACATTTGCCAACCAGTGGTCTCAGCAAGAAAGCAAGATCTTTGGCTAAATCATACGTGGAGGCTTGAGTATTAGCCACTATAGGAAGACCTTCTTTGTGCACCTTAGGAAGACCATAGGGACTTGATGGTACGCTGCCCTCTGGTCTTACCCATCTATATCTACATCTACATTTATACTCCGCAAGCCACCCACCGGTGTGTGGCGGAGGGCACTTTACGTGCCACTGTCATTACCTCCCTTTCCTGTTCCAGTCGCGTATGGCTCGCGGGAAGAAAGACTGCCGGAGAGCCTCCGTGCGCGCTCGAATCTCTCTAATTTTACATTCGTGATCTCCTCGGGAGGTATAAGTACGTGGAAGCAATATATTCGGTACCCCATCCAGAAATGCACCCTCTCGAAACCTGGACAGCAAGCTACACCGCGATGCAGAGCGCCTCCTTTGCAGAGTCTGCCACTTGAGTTTGCAAAACATTTCCGTAACGCTGTCACGCTTACCAAATAACCCTGTGACGAAACGCGCCTCTCTTCTTTGGATCTTCTCTATCTCCTCCATCAACCCGCCCTGGTACCGATCCAACACTCATGAGCAATACTCAAGTATAGGTCGAACGAGTGTTTTGTAAGCCACCTGCTTTGTTGATGGACTACATTTTCTAAGGACTCTCCCAATGAATCTCAACCTGGTACCCGCCTTACCAACAATTAATTTTATATGGTCATTCCACTTCAAATCGTTCCGTACGCATACTCCCAGATATTTTACACAAGTAACTGCTACCAGTGTTTGTTCCGCTATCATATAATCATACAATAAAGGATCCTTCTTTCTATGTATTCGCAATACATTACATTTGTCTATGTTAAGAGTCAGCTTCCACTCCCTGCACCAAGTGCCTATCCGCTGCAGATCCTTCTGCATTTCGCTGCTATTTTCTAATGCTGCAACTTGTCTGTATAGTACAGCATCATCCGCGAAAAGCCGCATGAAACTTCTGATACTATCTACTAGGTCATTTATATATAGTGTGAAAAGCAATGGTCCCATAACACTCCCCTGTGGTACGCCAGATGTTACTTTAACGTCTGTAGACGTCTCTCCATTGAGAACAACATGCTGTGTTCTGTTTGCTAAAAACTCTTCAATCCAGCCACACAGCTGGTCTGATATTCCGTAGGCTCTTACTTTGTTTATCAGGCGACAGTGCGGAAATGTATCGAACGCCTTCCGGAAGTCAAGGAAAATTGCATCTACCTGGGAGCCTGTATCTAATATTTTCTGGGTCTCCTGAACAAATAAAGCGAGTTGGGTGTCACATGATCGCTGTTTCCAGAATCCATGTTGATTCCTACAGAGTAGATTCTGGGTTTCCAGAAATGACATGATACGAAACAAAAAACATGTTCTAAAATTCTACAACAGATCGATGTCAGAGATATAGACCTATAGTTTTGCCCATCTGCTCGGCGACCCTTATTGAAAACTGGAACTACCTGAGCTCTTTTTCCAATCATTTGGAATCTTCCGATCCTCTGGAGACTTGCGGTACACGGTAAGTTCTTTCGCGTACTCTGTGTAGAATCGAATTGGTATCCCTTCTGATGGTCTCTGGAGGTAACGAGGAAGAATTCAAGAATGTACACGTCTTCCATTGCACACGTGCTGTTGGGGCGCGATCAGTCTTCCTGTACATCTCTACGCAGGCCATGCATCTTCTCCAAATACAACCTCCGGGATAACAAAACAGTTGTGTTACCTCCATCAGCCCTCATTATCACTATGTTCCGATCCTTTCGGAGATTTCGTAGTCCAGCCCTTTCTTCAGAGGTTCTACACTCCTGGAAATGGAAAAAAGAACACATTGACACCGGTGTGTCAGACCCACCATACTTGCTCCGGACACTGCGAGAGGGCTGTACAAGCAATGATCACACGCACGGCACAGCGGACACACCAGCAACCGCGGTGTTGGCCGTCGAATGGCGCTAGCTGCGCAGCATTTGTGCACCGCCGCCGTCAGTGTCAGCCAGTTTGCCGTGGCATACGGAGCTCCATCGCAGTCTTTAACACTGGTAGCATGCCGCATGGTGTGGGGAGCGATCTCCTACACTGGCCGTACACCACTGGTGGACGTGAACCGTATGTGCAGTTGACGGACTTTGAGCGAGGGCGTATAGTGGGCATGCGGGAGGCCGGGTGGACGTACCGCCGAATTGCTCAACACGTGGGGCGTGAGGTCTCCACAGTACATCGATGTTGTCGCCAGTGGTCGGCGGAAGGTGCACGTGCCCGTCGACCTGGGACCGGACCACAGCGACGCACGGATGCACGCCAAGACCGTAAGATCCTACGCAGTGCCGTAGGGGACCGCACCGCCACTTCCCAGCAAATTAGGGACACTGTTGCTCCTGGGGTATCGGCGAGGACCATTCGCAACCGTCTCCATGAAGCTGGGCTACGGTCCCGCACACCGTTAGGCCGTCTTCCGCTCACGCCCCAACATCGTGCAGCCCGCCTCCAGTGGTGTCGCGACAGGCGTGAATGGAGGGACGAATGGAGACGTGTCGTCTTCAGCGATGAGAGTCGCTTCTGCCTTGGTGCCAATGATGGTCGTATGCATGTTTGGCGCCGTGCAGGTGAGCGCCACAATCAGGACTGCATACGACCGAGGCACACAGGGCCAACACCCGGCATCATGGTGTGGGGAGCGATCTCCTACACTGGCCGTACACCACTGGTGATCGTCGAGGGGACACTGAATAGTGCACGGTACATCCAAACCGTCATCGAACCCATCGTTCTACCATTCCTAGACCGGCAAGGGAACTTGCTGTTCCAACAGGACAATGCACGTCCGCATGTATCCCGTGCCACCCAACGTGCTCTAGAAGGTGTAAGTCAACTACCCTGGCCAGCAAGATCTCCGGATCTGTCCCCCATTGAGCATGTTTGGGACTGGATGAAGCGTCGTCTCACGCGGTCTGCACGTCCAGCACGAACGCTGGTCCAACTGAGGCGCCAGGTGGAAATGGCATGGCAAGCCGTTCCACAGGACTACATGCAGCATCTCTACGATCGTCTCCATGGGAGAATAGCAGCCTGCATTGCTGCGAAAGGTGGATATACACTGTACTAGTGCCGACATTGTGCATGCTCTGTTGCCTGTGTCTATGTGCCTGTGGTTCTGTCAGTGTGATCATGTGATGTATCTGACCCCAGGAATGTGTCAATAAAGTTTCCCCTTCCTGGGACAATGAATTCACGGTGTTCTTATTTCAATTTCCAGGAGTGTATTACGGCGTTGAGGAGGAGGTTTCAAAAGAGCTCAGTAAGTTACCCTTCTTATTTCTTCGGCAGGATGCTCAGGAAGGCGTCGAACAGCTTCTTCGACACCACTCACAAAACTCATCATTTGGTGTAGGCGCAAAGCTGAGTCCTTTACCAAAAACAGACTGCGTCGCATCGTCCAAATTCTTCTCCGTTATGTTGCCAACGGAACGTAGTGTAATTATTCCCTGTGGCGATGGTTGTTTCACAAAAAATTTTAAATTTAACAACGAAAAACTAGTCAATTATAAACAAGAAACTAGTGGAAAAGGAATAAACACGACAAAATATCCACAGACCACTAATTAGATTAAACGAACGATCTCTCGGAGTCATAGGAAGAGTATTACAAAGAGTGAAGTACGAGTACGTGAAACAGTACTTTACTCCTCATCAATGTATGCTCCTTGTAACAAGGGAGATGCCATGCAATACCTGTAGTTGCGCCGTGACGAACTGAAAATTTTGCAGCGACAGAAACTAGTGGTCATAGAGAGAACGTCGCCAAACTACTACAGTCTAGAAGATATTTTATTTCCAAACCTGACCTTTTATCAAGAAGTTAAAAATACGCGTATTTACGGGCTGCTATCGAACTGTACATAGTTTTCGACTAACAAGGAAACTGAAGTCAGTATCTTAGATTACCTGCAATATCTGACAACGCAACACCAGAAAGTGCAACCAAATAGAGAGTATACTGACATGAAACTTCCTGGCAGATTAAAACTGTGTGCTAGACCGAGACTCGAACTCGGGACCTTTACCTTCGCGGGCAAGTGCTCTATCATCTTGTTCTTTTTTTGTTGTTGATCTCATTTTGTTCGTTATAGTTTGTTCTATATGTTCGGGGCGGGTGTCCTATGACGTCCGTTGAAGTTCAACGTTGATCCGTTCACTCAGTGTCTTTTTTTTTTTTTTATTACAGAGGGCAGCTAACTCTCTGACCGAGTACGCTGAGCTACCGTGCCGGCCCATCTGAGCTACCCAAGCACAACTCACGACCCGTGCCCACAGCTTCAATTCTGCCAGTACCTCGTCTCCTACCTTCCAAACTTCTGCGAACCTTGCAGAACTATCACTCCTGGAAGAAAAGATACTGCGGAGACATGGCTTAGCCACTGCCTGGGGGATGTTTCCAGAATGAGATTTTCACTCTGCAGCGAAGTGTGCGCTGATATGAAACTTCCTGGCAGATTAAAACTGTGTGCCGGACCGAGACTCGAAGCCGAGACCCTTGTCTTACGCGGGAAAGTGTTCTTCCATCTGAGCTACCCAAGCTTCCAGGAGTGCTAATTCTGCAAGATTCGCAGAAGAGTATAAAGGCACATTTGCATGCCGAGCGTGGGTTTCCGCGGAGGCGCGAAGTATTAATTAAATAAATAATCAGTGACTAATAAATAAAGCCTATGGCACACAACTGCAGCGCTGTGTCGCTGATAAAGACAAAAGAATAATTACGTTACTCTTATGTTTGATTAAGAGAAAGAGAGAGCTCAGGTAGAAGTGGTGCGAGAAGCACGTATTTTATTTTATTGTCTGGCACACCGCCATATTTTCATGTTATAGAAGAATACTGCGAGTTGCAACCACACTAGGCACTCGATTCTGTAATGAATTTATATTTATAAAAGTAAGTAGGATTATGAACTGTAGGCTATTTCATTGAATATATCTGATTTAACTAACTGTGTAACTTTTTTATGTTTAGTAGACAATCACCTCTGTACGACGTATTGGCATGGCTGGCAAATCATTGTAATATTGAGATTAGATCATGAGTCCGTACCTACCGCAGCAGTCTTTGGAAACGATTTAATTACGAAGTCCGATTATTTTAGTTTCCTTTCACGGTCATCTACGAGTTACATTGCCTTTTCCAAATAGCCATTGTCAAGCGTCTGATACCGAATAATTAAAAGTCCACGCTCCAGATAAGGCAACGTTTATTACAACCAATCACTATCACTATTATACATAATTAATATAATATTTTATTTTATTTATTTATTTTATAAGAGGTTATGTGAGGTTTGGAAGGCAGGAGAGGAGGTACTGGCAGAATTGAAGCTGTGAGGCCGGCCGAGTGGCCGAGCGGTTCTAGACGCTACAGCCTGGAACCGTGCGACCGCTGAAGTCGCAGGTTCGAATCCTGCCTTGGGCATGTCTGTGTGTGATGTCCTTAGGTTAGTTAGGTTTAAGTATTTCTAAGTTCTAGAGGACTGATGACCTCAGAAGTTAAGTCCCATATTGCTCAGAGCCATGTGACGTTGAAAGGTGGCTACACTGAGCCACAGAGCCAGAGATCGCGCTCGAGAGTATTGTTCCGCCGCCTCCACTGGCAGTGATTATTGAGATGTCGTAGTGGGCAGTGCTTGTCGAGGACTCGTAGTAGTCAGTGTGTGTTGAGATGTGCTAGTGGGCAGTGTTTGCCGAGATGTTGTTCCATGTTTTATGCAGTTGTTTGATGGGCTAGACAGCAGATGGTTCGAATGGAAATACTGTAATGATCAGAGTGCTTTTCGTCAATATATATGAAGGTAAAATATTCTGTGTTTTTTTCCATTATTTCAGTGTCTTAAATAATGCGTCATTACAGGTTCAGTTAACAAAGCATCTGGCTTGTGTTCTTGTATTAGAGTGTAATTCTGGTTTTCTTGAGTAATTATGGTATTTCTATTTCCTTTAATTAATTCAGTATAAATGATATTTAAAATTTCTTGTGTTGTTGAAGAAGAACCGTGCCAGATGCGTACGTTGAGTCATACTTCCACACACAGAACAGTTACACTTGTGCTTTGGTTTCGTAGGTTTTATAGTTGCTGGGGACTTAATTAATTAATTGTGTTAATGAAAATTTTCCATTTCATTCTTTGTTGTTGTTCTATGCAGTCAGATTGCGTAATAATACTAGTCAGGGCCAACCGTTTACGAGACTTCGTAATCGGACAGACAGCTATTAAATCAAAAAATTAAATTTATTTGCATTTTAAAATATTAAGCCCCCATGCAACGTTCGCAACGACCAAACACACAAAAAAAAAAAATAATAATGTTGCCCACGAAAGGCAAAGGTCCCGAGTTCGACTCTCTGTCTGCCACACAGTTTTAATCTGTCAGGAAGTTTCATATCAGCTCACACTCCGCTGCAGAGTGAAAGTCTCATTCCAGTATAATGACAACTTCACAGAATTTTTCTTATTCAATATGAGTCTTTCCAATATTGAGACAAAATACTGAACAGTTAAATGATGTTTTGTGCTTATTCCAGAGATTTTTACAAACCAGTCCTGACTCATTTTTAATTTGTTTAATCCTTCATGTAAATGAAAAAGAAGCAAAACCAATGAGGTACCTCAAAATAGAAACTGAAGGCAGAACGGGAACGAGGTCGCTTACAGAACCCTTATTTGACCATTTCTTGGGTCGGCTTAGAACTCTCACCCTGTTTGATTAATGAAGGAAACGGAAAGAACAGCACGATTCCTCACGGGCTTCTTTAGTTAGCGTAAGACCGTCACAACTGCTCAACGAGCTGTAATGAGGAACGTTACAAGAAATACTCTTTGGATCGCGAAAAGTCTTACATACTAAATTTCGAAATCCCCACGGTGTAAAATGACCTACATCTCATTGCGATACTCCAATTGAGCGTTTGGCATATTCCTGAGGTGATAACAAAATCTGAAGCCGGTGACATTTACATTGAACATATGGCTCCCCCACCAAATCATGCCAAATGTTAAGACGAGGTCGAACTATGCAAACTATTAAAAATCTGAATTTAAACAGGGGTGACAGAATTAATCACGAAATGCAGGTACCATAGCTTACATACATATATCGAAAAAGGGTTCATTAAACTATGGACTGAAAGTAAAGATCACAATTAAATCTTGTTTATTATTGAGCAGCATGGACTTTATACTAATTACTTAACAGGCAGTACAAATAATTGTAAAGTGTATAAATGTTCATATGTATTATTGAACATAGTTGATAATACCTAGGTACAGGTTGACGGAATTGAAATATTGTAGTTAGGTACAGCGACATAACCCCCCTTGCCTAAGCACACGTTCAGGTCAACTAGCTGACAATGTGAATCGATTCAGAAAAGCAAAACCGTAAATCGAGGCAAACCACTTTTTGGTATCCCTGTCACGACGTACGAAAACGTGGCTCATGGTTACCATCGTTCTAAAACTCGGATGCAGAGGATGTCGGCAGTGACAGCTGAGAGTTATGAGTTCAGCACTAGCATCTGTGAGCCGCTCTAGGACGAAGTCCTCCCTCTCTGCAGTTCTAAGGCGATGACATCTCTAACTCACACGAACCAAGAACCTTGCTGGTTCTGACAACACCCGATTGTCGTTAGCCAATCGCTGTAGACTGGGTTTGCTGCTATTTTGGAAAATATCAGGAATCCAGTATTTAAAAAAAAGGTCATTACCAGCTCTCGATATATCGATGAAAAGTATCGATATATCGACAGAAAATATTTCGATGTACTGACATATAAAAATACCGGCTGCTCATTGTAAATCTACTCCCGGTTTTAGTAATGGTTTAAGTAATGATTTATTCATTAGTTAAAACTTTCAGGCTGAGAGGCCGTGGTCGATATGTAAAACTACTTCTTCCTGACGTTTCGTTGACAACGGCGGGCAACGTCTTCCGAGGGGAGTTAACGACTGGCTGACAGGTTTTTTTTCTTTATCGTCATTTTGAAACCTCATACAAGGTAGGCCGGCAGCGGCAGAACGACGCCGCTCTTCGGCTACAGATAATACAATCACTAATACGATGGCACATACAAAACACTGGCGACGATCTCTAGCGCGTGAATGTTCACTGTACGTGTACGAGTCCGGGGACCTGCCAAAAGGGGAAAAGGTGGGGGTGGAGGGAGAGGGGAGGATGTAGATGCCAGTGGTAGAGGAGATGGGAGGGGGAGGAAAGAAGGTAGGGGGTTAGGGAAGCCCAGTGGGAGGAGGGAGGGAGGAAGGGAGGAGGGAGAGAAGGGAGAGAGTGTGCCCTTGGGAAAAACACAGGGGGTGGAAGGGGAGGATCAAAGTTGGTAAGAGGGGTAGATGGAGGGGATGAGGGCACCATCAGGGAGTGGGAGTGGGTGGAAGCCACCTTTGGCGAGGGTATGGAGAGTGGAGAGATGGAGAGCAGGTGGGATGTGGGAGTACAGGGGATGGAGGTGGGAGAGGATTGGAGAGACAAGCAGGTGAGGGGGATCAAGTTTACAGGTGTGTAGAGGATCCGTATCCATTCGACGAAAAGGAGGAGGTCCGGGAGCAGAATGAGGTCATACAGGATTCGCGTGGGGGAGGGGAGATGGATGTGCTAGGCGAGGCGGAGCGCATGGCGTTCTTGGATTTGAAGGGATTTGTAAAAGGTAGGAGGGGCAGAGATCCAAGCAAGGTGGGCATAGCGGAGGATACGGCGGATGAGGGATTTATAGGTGTGGAGGATGGTGGAGGGTCCCAGACTCCATGTGCAGCCAGAAAGGAGCTTGAGGATACGGAGTCGGGAGCGTGCCTTGGCTTGGATTGTCCAGAGATGGGGGTCCAGGAGAGGCGACGGTCAAGGGCGACACCAAGGTACTTGAGGGTGGGGGTGAGAGTGATAGGACGGCCATAAATGGTGATGTAGAAGTCGAGGAGGCGGAAGGAAGGGGTGGTTTTGCCTAAATCATCGCCTGGGTCTTGGAAGGATTGACCTTTAGCAACCACTGGTTGCACCAAGTGGTGAACCGGTCAATATGGGATTCGAGAAGGTGTTGGGAGCGTTCCAGGGTGGGGACGAGGGCAAGAAAGGCGGTGTCATCGGCGTACTGGAGAAGGTGGACGGGGGGTGAAAGCGGCGGCATGTAAGCCGTATACAGAAGGTACAGCAGAGGGAAGAGGACGGAACCTTGGGGCACACCGGCGGAGGGGTAGAAGGTGTAGGAATCCGTGTTATGGATGGTGACATAGGAAGGACGTTGGGAAAGAAAGGACCCGATCAGACGGACGTAGTTGATAGGAAGGGCAAAGGTTTGGAGCTTGAAGAGGAGACCGGGATGCCATACACTGTCGTTAGCACGCTCAATGTCGAAGGAGAGGAAGATGGCGAAGCGACAGGAGTTGAGCTGTTCGGAGAGGAGTGAGGTGAAGGAGAAGGTTATCAGCAGAGAAGGATGGAGGATGGTCGAAAGCCACATTGGGTAGCGGGGAGGAGGCGGTGCTAGCGGAGATGCTGGTGCATGCATCGGATAAGGATGGACTGGATGCCAGGCCGTGGATGTTCCTTTTATATAGGGCGCACAGAGGGCACCACCGCACGTTACGTGGCGCCGACTGTAAGTCTATCTCTTCTCAGTAACGTCTTTATTCTCGATTATCTTCAATCGAGAATAATGACGTTAGTCAGAGATAGACTTACAGTCGGCCCCATGTGACGTATGGTGGTGCCCTCTATGCTCTCTATGTAAACGGGACCTCCACAGCCTAGCAGCCAGTAGTTGACTCACCTCGGAAGATGTTGCCTGCAGTTGGCAACGAAACGTCAGGAAGAAGAAGCTTTTGCAGATCGATCAAGGCCTCTAAGCCCGAAAGTTTTAACTAATTAATACGCTGGCCGTGAAAGCCTACACGTTATGATTAATGATTTATTACTAAGTATTCTGTACGTCAACAAGGTAGCAGCCTGCCTGTCCCCCTTAGAGCAAGAACTGAAAGGAAAACGGTGCACGTTCATACTTGGCGATAACCACTTTGCTAACATTGGTAACTGCGTGTAAGTGGCACAATAAAAGGTGTCCGATGCGTTCGTCATTCGGTTTCGTCACATATCTGATTCGTCCTCAACACTTCATGTCAACTTCCCTATTTCTTTTCTTTTTTTTTCATTTCTGTTAACGCCAGAGATCTAGCAGCTGTATTCTCAACATTGCGTGGTGAAGTTAGACGTTACAGTTTTTGTTGGCAGCGGGGAGCGCCGATTTCGTCAGCGTTTCCCCTCACACTCCTCCGTCCACCACAAGGACCAATCTAGTCATTCACATCTCTGTTCGTCGTTTTCGGCAACGTTTTTGAAGAATGCAGATGTGAAGAAATAGCACACCAGTTGCGTTAAAAATCGTTTTTCAACGCAACTGGTGTGCTGTTACTACACATCGGAAATTTTATTATTCAATTCACATTGTTGCCACACACACACACACACCCCCACACACCCCCCCCGCCCTCCCCACGCCCCCCAGTGTAATCGGACTTTTTCTATTGTGCCTCCTACACTTGCTTAAAAGATTCAAAGAGAAAGACTAGACGTGATGAAAGCTCAAAAAGTAGTAAGACTCCTTCACACAGTGAAAGTAAAATTATGTTTTACTATAATTTCAAAAGAACAACTTCAAATATTTACCGAAAATTGTGGAAACAATATAATATGAAATAAAAATATCGGCACTCGATATTACCGTTTTGACATCGATATATCAGGGAAGAAACATCGCCAAAAATATCAACTTTTTTGGAAGAAATATTGATATTTTGTTAACAGCCCTACTGTAGACCTTCCTATTTCCAATGAAAAATTCATAAAAATAGCAACAATCTCCAATTTCCTAAAGAATCAGCCGTGATTAGCTAGTAATACAATTTTCTTCTATTAATGCGGGATAGAAATCAGAAATTCTCTCCCACTTTGAGGGTGGTTTCACATTTCAGCCAACAGCAGTATCTGCACGTAAGCACAGTTTCTTCATTCGGGCTACAAAAATAATTTTGGTGAACCAGTCCAAAGCTCCCTTACAAAATTTCGACATCAATTACTATTGACCTCCTTTGGGTCCAACATATTCTTTTTGCTCTGATTGCCTCGTGTTTTCCCATCACCTTGCAGCCCCTCTATGTTTTTAGAAAGCATTCTTCACTCTACTTCTCACAACGGAAGTTTTCAACCTGCCGAATACCGCCTCCTGCCCTCTGCGAAGCCGTTATCGGATCTTCGGACACCGTTTCTGACAACGCCCGTCCATGCAGTGTGTATCTGGCCTTACCCTGCCTTTCAAGGAGGATGAGTTCTACAACTCGCTTGCGGTTTACCCCCTCCTGTTCTGGTGCTCCCACACTCAGCCAGCGGACTCAGCTTACAGAAAAAAAGAGATATTCTTCACCGTATAGAAATGAAATGAAGAGGTCCTTATTAAAGTCGCAATCATTGGTGCATTTACATTGTTACTTTCATGTGTCATTAGTGATTTGAATTGATTTAGTAATTCATTTGAATAGTGGGTTATTAATTAAGCTGCAGAGTGCTTTTGGGAAAAACTGTACCATAACGGCGTGTAATGACCATCAGAGAAACTCAGTCATATACCGTCTGCTACTGGAATAGGAAGTAATGAAAATGACGCTGGTACATAACGTAACCTCCACCATACACCGCATTGTGGCTTGAGGAGTACATATATGACGTAAACTGAAAGTAGAACTCGAAATTCCCCGGCCTGAAATTCAATCAGGTGTAAAACTGCAGATTCCACTCATAATGAGATTAGAAACGAAGAAAAGTCTGTTATGACCTGATAACACAAATATAGTATATCACCTGCCTCTGCCATTAAGGCTGTATCCGTTTGTTTTTAAGTTTTGCGTCAATGTATTCTATGTCCTGAGCCATTTCTGATGCCTAATCAAAGCGTTTTAAAACTTTTTAATTACCATGTCCTAGGATTGTACCTTGTTCCTCGACTGTGATCTATGTACAAGTCCGGCCCGATAGCTGAGTGGTCAGCTTGACGAATTGTCAAGCCAAGGGACCTGAGTTCGAATCCCGGCTGGGTCGGAGATTTTCTCCGCTCAGGGACTGGGTGTTGTGTTGTCTCTATCACCATCATCTCATCCCCATCGACAAGCAAGTCGCCGAAATGGCGTCAACTCAAAAAAGACTTGCACCAGGCGACAGGTCTACCCGACGGGAGGCCCTAGCCACACGACATTTCCATTTTCATCTATGTACACTATCTGAACAGAAGTACCAAGAGACCCCTACGTAATGCGGTATTGACCCGGATTCGTGTCCCAGTCCGAAACAATCTTTCACTGTTACGACCAGCAGTCTAGCTAACTCGATGACTGTTGTAAGGTGCCTCTTACGTGAGGAAGAAATTTTTACCAGTTTTAATAAATTATTGTCTCTCATTGATGTATTCACGATAGGAAGTCCTGTAGTCCGTAGCCGGCCATGAATCGGAGAGCATTTCCCACGCTGGCTGGCTAGGTGACGAAGCGACCATATGTCGCGCGTAGTAGGGTGGGACTCGGCGCTGGACCGTAGCAACAAGCGTCAGTCTGGGAAATATAAATGACGGGAAGTACCGCCATCTTGGAGCCAAAGTCACCGAGTTTGTTTATTTATATTTAATAATTAAAATCATTTATGACAACATGAATACTAGGAGGAGCCTCTGGATGTTTAAAACTATTTATCATAATTTCGCCTCGTTAAAATTCACTCCCGTTCATTAACAAATGCATATCTTAGTAAGTACGAACTTGATCGGAAATCCACGAACCGTGACGAAACTAGTAAGAGATACGGACTGCGCACCAAAGTCGGCAGTCGGCGTTAAGAGCTCTTCCTGTCTTGTTCGATGGTAGCCATACTCTCGGTTACGAGTAGTTTGTGACATTAGTGTTTCATTATGGATCTAATAGGAATACAAGTGATATTACGGCATTCTGAATGTTAATTTCGAGTAAATAGATACCCCAAAGTTGATCGACAGCAATTTCAGATAATTAGCTTCCACCAACAGAGACATTCAGTGCGTCAATGAAGAATCTGCACGGGACTACATTTACGAGAGCTGCACCGCGCACAGGTAGGAGGAAATCCGACGACACGACCCACCAAGGCGGATCAAGGAAGGTCCGACTTACACTCGTAGATTCCGGGTGGAAATGCTGACCAGTTATGATTTACGTCACATAAACCACGCTCTATGGACTCGCAGCTAAGCTGAGTAATAACAGTATCAGTTTAGAATGTTCAAAAATGCTTCAAATGGCTCTGAGCACTATGGGACTTAACATCTGAGGTCATCATTCCCCTAGAACTTAGAACTACTTAAACCTAACTAACCTAAGGACACCACACACATCCATGCCCGAGGCAGGATTGGAACCTGCGACTGTAGTGTCAGTTTAGAAGCGAGGGGATCTTCCACTGTGCATAAGCAGTTAAAAAGAACGCGGCGCAATGCTCTAGGTGCTTCTCATAAGCCATACATATTAGTAGTCAGTGCTAAGCAACTCATGAGGTGGTGTAAAAAGCGACGGCACTGCACAGTGGGTCACTGGCAAGCAGTGACTTGGTGTGATGGATCACACTATACCTTGCGACAATCCGAGGGAAGGGTCCGGGTTTGGTAAATAACTGGAAAACGTTACCTGCCATCATGTGCAGTACCAACAGTGAGGCGTGGAGGAGGTGATACTAAGGGGAGTTGGTACGCCCTATCCCGACAATGTTAAATTTAGTAACTTGGCTTCCCTATATTTCGGGAGCCACTGACATGAAATTTTTACAGGACATTAAACTGTATGTTCTGAGTCTACTGTACTACAATACTTGCATTTCAGCCACTGCTTTCGGAAATACATTTTTTTAATTATACTGTCAAAATTTTGTGCACTTTTTTGTGCATTATCCTAAATAATTTTAATTATACATAACATTATGTTCTTCTTTTAGTTCAGTTAACTCTGGATACGTATGTTATTGTTGTTGTTGCTGTTGTGGTCTTCAGTCCTGAGACTGGTTTGATGCAGCACTCCATGCTACCCTATCCTGTCCAAGCTTCTTATTCTCCCAGTACTTACAGCAACCTACATCCTTCTGAATCTGCTTAGTGTATTCATCTCTTGGTCTCCCTCTACGATTTTTACCCTCCACGTTGCCCTCCAATGCTAAATTTGTGATCCCTTGATGCCTCAGAACATGTCCTACTAACCGGTCCCTTCTTTTTGTCAAGTTGTGCCACAAACTCCTCTTCATCCCAATCCTATTCAATACTTCCTCATTAGTTATGTGATCTACTCATCTAATCTTCAGCATTCTTCTGTAGCACCACATTTCGAAAGCTTCTATTCTCTTCTTGTCGAAACTAGTTATCGTCCATGTTTCACTTCCATACATGGCTACACTCCATACAAATACTTTCAGAAACGACTTCCTGACACTTAAATCTATACTCGATGTTAACAAATTTCTCTTCTTCAGAAACGTTTTCCTTGCCATTGCCAGTCTACATTTTATATCTTCTTTACTTCGACCATCATCAGTTATTTTGCTCCCCAAATAGCAAAATTCCTTTACTACTTTAAGTGTCTCATTTCCTCATCTAATTCCCTCAATATCACCCGCCTTAATTCGACTACATTCCATTATCCTCGTTTTGCTTTTGTTGACGTTCATCTTATATCCCCCTTTCAAGACACTGTCCATTCCGTTCAACTGCTCTTCCAAGTCCTTTGCTGTCTCTGACAGAATTACAATGTCATCTGCGAACCTTATCGTTTTTATTTCTTCTCCATGGATTTTAATACCTACTCCAAATTTTTCTTTTGTTTCCTTTACTGCTTGCTCAATATACAGATTGAATAACATCGGGGAGAGGCTACAACCCTGTCTCACTCCCTTCCCGACCACTACTTCCCTTTTATGCCCCTCGACTCTTATAACTGCCATCTGGTTTCTGTACAAACTGTAAATAGCCTTTCGCTCCCTGTATTTTACGCCCGCCACTTTTAGAATTTGAAAGAGAGTATTCCAGTCAACTTTGTCAAAAGCTTTCTCTAAGTCTACAAATTCTAGAAACGTAGGTTTGCCTTTCCTTAATCTTTCTTCTAAGATAAGTGGTAGGGTCAGTATTGCCTCGCGTGTTCCAACATTTTTACGGAATCCAAACTGATCTTCCCCGAGATCGGCTTCTACCGGTTTTTCCATTCGTCTGTAAAGAATTTGCGTTAGTATTTTGCAGCTGTGACTTATTAAACTGATAGTTCGGTAATTTTCACATCTGTCAACACCTGTTTTCTTTGGGACTGGAATTATTATATTCTGGTGACATTAGAGTTTTATCAGGACTGGCTCTCCCAAGGCAGTCAGTAGTTCTAATGGAATGTTGTCTACTCCCGGGGCCTTGTTTCGACTTAGGTCTTTCATTGCTCTGTCAAACTCTTCACGCAGTATCGTATCTCCCATTTCATCTTCATCTACATCCTCGTCCATTTCCATAATATTGTCCTCAAGTACATCGCCCTTGTACAGACGCTCTATATACTCCTTCCACCTTTCTGCTTTCCCTTCTTTGCTTAATGTATGTTATTTCTCTCTGGAAATTTCAATACTCTGCTCAAAGTGGTTTCTGAGATTTACGGAAAAATGCAACAGGAAATGCTTATAAAGTTTGCTTCTAAAGTTTCAAAAGACTGTAACTCAATTTATGTTTATTTTTTTCATTTTTAGTCCCTCAAAAGCACCTTGCACCATACTGTATATCATCCTCTTGATCTTTTTCCATGTTTTTTTCTTCTTCCTAGACACCTTAGTGGCCAACTGTGCTGCATACACTGCTTTATCAGTGCGAACCTTGTCCATCCGTTTAAGTTCTCTGATGCGGTTTGCTCCAGGATTAATTCCCGTATGCTGTATCACTTTCACCCTACCAATGCCGCCATCATTAAAAGCAATAACAGCATCACTGACCCTCCACTTTAAGAGTCTTCATTCCAACAAAAACATTTTTTGGTAAGCGAGTCCATACAAGATTATTGAACGACTCATTGGGACTTTGAGTCTAACCATACAGACACTTCTTCAGTAATTCAGGTTTTGTCAGGTCTCCGTAAATAAATTTTATGATATCCACGACTGCTGCTGGGGTGGAATGTTTATGGCTGTATTAACTGTTTGAGTACTGGGCACTGCGGTAATTGCACCATGAATAAGATCCAGAAGGACAAAGGCGGTGTACTGGTCTTTCATCAGTTGACAGTCTGTGGAAGAAGGTAGCCCACACTGCCTGCTTCATTTTAAACAAATCCTCAGTACTATTTCTAATGGCCGTCCCATAATACTGCTGTAGTTCATCAATCATTTCGTCTGTCAGCCAGCCTCTTATGGTTTTACCATCAGAAAGTTTCTTGTCTCTCAAACTTTGTTTCAACTTCCCCAACCTGGTGCCCATCCTCTTCTGGACATGATCAACACTGTTAACCTTTATAACATAGCAATCCACAGCCTTCTATAAAAAAAAAATAACCGATTTTATCAGATCTTGAAGTAATGCACGTAAAAATTTTAACATTTTCAACCGGTGTAGATTATATTTAAAAAAATAAAGTAAAATATTCCCCATGTTACTTTATAAGTGATATATATATTCAAATTCTGTAATGAGATAAAAAGCCGAAAATGTGAAAAAATTTTTTTTGTCCTTTCTAATTTCTAACTTCTCTTAAAGTATCGGGATGTTTTTAGTGGTTAGTGTGTGGTCCCTTATTGCGCTTAAGAAAACGTTAAAATAGGAAGGATGTGAACACATTTCTCTCCTTTGTGTATTAGGTATAGCAGATGAACGTTTCGGAGACGAAGATAGTATCAGTATGACAATGCAACCTCTCATAAAGCAGCATCTGTGACGCATTGTTTTATGCACAATAACAGTATCGAAATGGACTGGCTAGTCGAGAGTACCGCCGTGAACTCGATGGAACACTTCTTTGAGATAAGTTAGAACGTCGACTTCGATCCAGAGCATCATTCATAAGAAACATGGGAAATATGGAGGGGAGTTCAGGGGCCTTCCCCGGAAATTTTTAAATATTAGAAGCCTGATTTAGGCGTTTAAACGCTATATTTCAGACACTTTCCAAATCCAAATGAAGAAGATTTACCAAGAATAAAAACAATTGTAAATGAAAATGTCAGGACTAGTTTGCTTTTGTTCTACAGTATACTTTAGAATACTGTAGAACAAAAGCAAACTAGTGCTTTTCATTTATTATAATGTTGTTGTACTAAGAACCGACGGAAGATTCAGCTAAGAGGAAAAAGTGAGGTTAAGTGGTAAAGACTAAAAATTAGTATGGTAACGATCAAGGGTGTTTTGGAAACATTTCTATGATTCTAAAATACTGCAAAATCATTACACATATATCTCACAGATTGTTAATGCAAATAAAAATAAAACATGGAATTCCTTGCATTTTCGACAAAACAATTTACAAATCCTTAGCAGTCAACGCTATATACAAAGTGTTTTCTTCATTATAAAAAAAACGAATAAAACCACTGAACACAGCTAATGTCACAAAATTACCTAAAACTTTATTAATTTTCAATAAATTACATCCGCTACAATTAAAAAATATGAAGGAGACTGCCATTACTATAATAGCGCCAGTGTTACTAAGTACGGGTAAAGAGGTGAACTACGCACCTTGTGACGTCACCTGGATAGAAAAACCGCACGAGCTCACGGACAAATGTCTTCAACCTTATGACGTCACTTGACTCGGAAGCTGTTTCATTCCTATCCTCAAGCTGATTCGTGAAAACGAACAAAACGAACAATTAGCTGCAGTAAACAGCGCAAAATCATTCGTAGGCAGTTTTTCCACGCTCTGAGGAAGCAGATCATTACACTCTAAAAAACATTTCAGTAACATACGACTAGCGAAATGCAAACATGTACCTTTTCCGATTTTTATAAGAACAAAATGTCTTTTCCTTCGCGTAACTCCGAAAAAATACGTACAGTCCGAAATAGTTGGCAGGTGTGCCCCAGCGTCCAACATTACTACAATCTCTGGTTTTGGCTCTTAAGGAAGAATAATCTGTCATTCTTGAACGGACACTCGAACATCCCGTGGAAGGTGTCTTGTGTCCTCGGTAGCCGCGCAGTCAGCAAGGCGGATTGTCAAGCGAATGAGCTCAGATTCGATTCCAGGTCGGGTCGGAGATTTTCTTCGCTCGGGGACTGGGTGTTGCGTTGTACTTACGTTCGTATCATCATAATTGACATTCCAGCTGGCTCAGTGGACGCCTCGCGAAAGCCAATAAAGTAAAAAAAAAACAGTACCTTCAGTGGAGTTGAAGCCCATTTTACTGCACACTAATAAACGTCCGGATACTTTTGATGAAATAGTCAATGTTACATTCAGTGTGGTATTATGTGTGTCATGAAATTCGTGTATTTAGCGAACGACTTTTTGTATGATGCCAGAAGCGAAACCGTGTCCAGTCTGCCTAGTGTAGGTGACTGAAGAGGTGCTTGACGGAGGAGCTACGATTCTGGTTTGCTAAACCTGACCAACACCTCGGGTGGCCCTGCTGCAGCCTCATGTTCCGCCAAACAGCCGTCCAGTGACGTAATAGGCACACCATAAAAAGAGATCGACTGGTATAGTATGGCTGCCTGATCGCTAAAGCATTAATTAGTTCCCCATTTCAGCTGTTTCTGATTGCCGATGGCGCACTGACACGTACACGGCCCGGTACTCTACCGGCGTGTCATGTAGCGTTACGTCACAAGCAGATTAGTGTCACCGCTGATGGTGGTCAATGCTGCAGCTAGAAGCTCACTGGCGACAGAGGCGGGTCGCGACATTTCTGTTCCAGACACATCTGAATCGCCATTTGCAAAACTCTGTTTAGTTTACCAAACGCTACAGAGACCATTCTCACTTTTCCGTTTTGCTGTCCATCTGGTCGTTCTTTTCAACTGCCCTAAATCGAAAAACTCGTCATCGTCTTTTACACTACTGGCCATTAAAATTGCTACACCACGAAGATGACGTGCTACAGACCCTAAATTCAACCGTGTAACCTCCCCGTGAAAATATGAAAGTGAAAAGAATTGAATAGAATTGCAAATAATGCCAAATGTTAGCTTCCCACAGTAATAAAACTCAATGATAATAAAAATGTGCAAAAATGTTAAGTCCCCACAAAATTAACGTTAAGGTGAACCTGATAAATTTTATAAGGGCAGCTACGCTGACCTTAGGCCCTGTGCAGTAATTAACCTGATAAATTGATTCTGGGAGGAAAAGCATAGGAAATATTGTTTCAATTGGAATGATTCTTTTCTTAAAAAAGATTGCTTTGAAAACAAAATTATTATTGGGGCATTTCTTGAATAAATTAATTACAATTAACATACATTACATTATCAGATGTGCGCAATGCTGCTTCATTACCTTATTTAACAACATACATTGTCCCGAACCTTGATCAGAGACCCATGTCGACGCCCGCCGACTCCTCACACACAACTTCTGACTGAGTACAACTCGCAACTGAACTCTCGCGCAGACTAGCAACGATAAACAACTCTCTGGTCAGAGATTCTGTCATGCCTCGCCATCGCTGGTACTGAATACATACGCGTTTCATAACCCTGCACTGGGGGGGGGGGGGGCAAAAATTTGGCAGCGATGGTGAGTCATTTGGACTTGCCATGAGCAACAAATTTTTTCTTGACTAATTAACTTTACAGTCACAGAATATACAGATATAGAACATGAAGTAAATGTGGTGCACATGCACCGAGTACAAAACATATTAGACAATAACAAAATGTGAGTACAAAACATATTAACAAATGACATAAGTGCACACACGCTGAAAAACTCTTTAGCATTTTCACAACAAATAAACATAATGGCAAAAAATCATGTTGACAAGTGACATAAGTGCACATGCACTGTAGTTCAGAATATATCAGCAAATCAAAATGTACATACAATGAGTAGTGATCATGTTAGAAAATGAGAAAAGTGCACACGCACTGAAATTCAGAATATATCAGCAAATCACAAAATGTATATACAATAAGTAGAAATCATGGTAGAAAAATGACAAAAGTGCACACGCACTGTAATTCAGAATATATCGAAAAAAATGTATAGGCCATGAATACAAATGATGTTAGCAAAAAAAATGATTTTCACTATGTTACAAGAATTAGGATAGGAAAGGGAAGGATTGCATCATGGTTGTAGCACTTTAGATTGCACGCAGCTGCACTGAAAGTCCATATCTTTCCACAGAAGTACAACACCAAGTGAGACAATCTGAAGTTCTTTTCCCAGAAGTGTTTATCAGCGTAGCCAAAACACTGAAATGTCGTATTAATATTCCATGTTATCATTTTGGCAGTACATCAGGTACACCAAACAGTGGGACCATAATAACGTCTCCATCGCTCACGGGGGTGGACAGCATGTCGTGTCAACACCACGCTCTTACAAGGCACACCAACGTAGAATTAGTGCAAAAACCAAATATAGTGCTCCATGATCAAGAGGATATACAGGACAAATGGATATTGCAGTAATTCAAGGTAGTTAGGTCAGAAGGTGAAGGACATTAAGTCACATACTAGTCTTCATTGGGAATTACATTAGTAGTTTGCGGCAGTCATAGCCCAGTTATTGAACATTTCTGTACCATGTATGTAGTATTACAGAAAAATGTTCATTAATTGTTTTACAGAGAACATTGGCACTCATTCTCTAATTACAAATCATAGAAGTCATTCGTTTTACAGAGAACATTTTACAGAGAACATTGGCATTCATTCCCTAATTACAAATCATCAGAAGTCATTACTTAAAACAGGAAGTAGTCAATAACATAGTATTACAGAATAATTTTGATAATTAATCATTGGTCATCCCAATACAGTAATCAGTAGCATTCATTTCCCAGTTACAAAGCATTATTAATTAATCATTGGTCATCCCAATACAGTAATCAGTAGCATTCATTTCCCAGTTACAAAGCATTATTAATTAATCATTGGTCATCTCAATACAGTAATCAGTAGCATTCATTTCCCAGTTACAAAGCATTATTAATTAATCATTGGTCATCCCAATACAGTAATCAGTAGCATTCATTTCCCAGTTACAAAGCATTATTAATTAATCATTGGTCATCTCAATACAGTAATTAGTAGCATTCATTTCCCAGTTACAAAGCATTATTAATTAATCATTGGTCATCTCAATACAGTAATCAGTAGCATTCATTTCCCAGTTACAAAGCATTATTAATTAATCATTGGTCATCTAATACAGTAATTAGTAGCATTCATTTCCCAGTTACAAAGCATTATTAATTAATCATTGGTCATCTCAATAGAGTAATGAAATTATGCGCATAGTATTTATGCATTCATTATTCAAGTGACATACTATTCAGAGCTAATCAGAATTACTCAGAACTCTCTTAAACTGGTATCATTATTTGGGACTGGTAATACATTTTTTTGTTAGCAATGCATTGCTTTGGGTAATTATAGGGGAAAGCAAGAAAAGAAAAAAAAATTTGCTTCTGGGTTGTTCCTGTAAATGAAAATGTGTAACGTCATTCGTCATGAGTCAGCTGTAGCAAGGTTATGAAACAAGTAGAGTATATCTAATCACATTCATAAATGACATAGATTTAATGAACTACTGCTTATAGCACATTAATTTCATAAATAATTTCTCCTGCAAAAAAATGGATTATTAAGCTGAAAGAAGAAACGCATTTTATGCTGAAAAGTAGTGAACTTCGAATTAACAGGTAGTGAAATGTGTATAAAAATGTGTTCCATAGCTGTCCTTTCCAAAACCTTCAGTCATTATACTATGCAATATAACACATGCTGTCAAAGCGAACTGCAAAAAATACTTAAATAACTACTTAGCATGAATACATAACTTCCACATTATCCTCATCTGTAAAGAAAAACTTCATTATCCATCACTTCATTATCTATATTATCATAACTCCATTATTATCATCACCTGTAAAGGGAAACTTCATTATCCATAGTAGCATATTCTTCATCATTATTCATCAGCATTCATTATCATCTGCAAAAAATCACTTCATTACTCATTATACAACTATTCCTTATTTCTATCATATTTCATCACTAAAACTAAGATTTGTAGTTCTGTCTGACAGCCTGCATCAATCGCCTCGTATTCTGAAAGAAAAAATTAGTTAAGACTGCTATTCTACGATGTGTATAGTATATTCTTGTTAATGCTTGTTAATTCTGATCCATTTACTCTTCATCACGAAGTATTGCATTCTCTTTCGTTCATTCCGAAGGTGAAATTCCCATTTTGTTTAATTTATTTCTTTCACGCATCATTTCTTTCTGAAATTGATGAACAAAGATTAATATCTTGCATTTACATCATATACTCACTAAATAATGACTGGTTTATGGTAACATAATTAAGCATACAGCATAACATGACAAAAAACGTAATATGTGAAAAAACATAGATAGTGTTCAGAGGCAAAAATGTACCCAGTGTATCACAATGTAGCAGTAAAGTAGTCACGATGTTGAGATATCATAAGGCAAAATGTCAAAGTCAACTGGTGTTTGCTATATTTTAACTATTTCATAGTGCATACAAACAAAATATGAAAACAATCGTACAAACATAAAAAAAAATGATGACAAGAAATGTGACCTTCTTTGTGTTCAGCTTGTATGTTGTGTAGTTAATAGAGGTGAGAATTGAAGACTTTAATGGAGAGAAAATTTAATAAAATTAATATGTCACTAGATAACATTGCATAATTATTCATAAGATATGTAAGTTGCTCTGGAAAAAATGTGCACAGTCTGATATGTAACGACAAGAAGAGCGACCTGCTAACCTTACCTTGCCGGGCACTTGCCAAGAAAAAATACGATAATCATCAATAAGTAGTCGTGTGAATACAATTGCAGAAATAGTCATAAAATGTGTAACTTCATCTGGAAAAATATGCACGGTCTGATGTGTAACGACAAGAAGAGCGACCTGCTAACCTTACCTTGCCGGGCACTTGCCAAGAAAAAATACGATAATCATCAGGAATTAGTCATGTGAATATAATTGCATAAGTGATCATAAAACTAGCAAAATGGCATTATAGCATGTTAAATCATAAAGTGTCTTCATTAAATAAAAGGTTTGATGTTTGACAAATGGTGGTTGCCTTTGGATTTTCTGGTTCTCAAAGTTTCGAAGTGTACCACATTGGGGTGAGGAATGCTGCGAATCCGATATGGACCTGCGTATAGAAGTTCAAATTTACTGCACCTACCTTTTCCTTTGTTGGATAAATAGTGTGTACGTACTAATATTTTCTGTCCAATGTGAAAGTCACGGCGTGTACAAACCTGTTTTTGCTGTCTTCTCCGGCGCTCTGCGGCACGTTTGATGTTGTTCAGCGCAATGTCGATTATTTCGTGGTGTCGTAATCGACGAGATGTAGGAAAATTTACTAATTCTGTAATTTTGTTTGGTGGTTCAACATTTTTCAGTATAACAGACGGAGATAGCATAGTGGATTCATTTGGAATGGAATTAATTACATCTTGGAATGAGAGTATGTGTGTGTCCCAATCAATATGTCTTTTGTGGCAGTATATTCTACACAGTTTACCAAGTTCTTTCATTAATCGTTCACAAGGGTTCGAAGAAGCATGGTACCTGGATATATATATCGGAGAAATGTTTCTAGCTCGTAACATACGTGTCCATATAGCAGAACGAAATTGTGATCCATTACCGGAAATTACTTTCAACACATGCCCTACATGAAATAGAAAATGTTTTACAAATGCTTTCGAAACACTTTTAGCAGTAGCTTTGCGTAACGGAGTGAAGGTAACAAATTTTGAAGTGAGTTCAACAGCGACAAAGATGCAGCAAAAACCTCTATTAGTTCTGGGAATCGGACCAAAAATGTCTACAGCGGCCATATGTCTTAATTTAACAGGTACAATGGGATATAATGGAGAAATATGTGAAGTTGTGTCTGACTTAGCTTTCTGGCAGATTTTACATGACGCTAAAACTCGTCGTATACGTTTCTCCATGTTGGCAAAATAACTGTTCTGTCTCAGTATAAGAAAACATTTTCTAGCTCCGTAATGTGCGTAACTTAAATGAGTATACCAGATTAATTTGTTAACAAGCTCGTCAGGAATGCATAATAACCAACTGTTGCTGTCAGGATGAGAGCGGCGAAACAGAATGTCATTGCGTACAGTGAATGATTTCTAATCGTAACATTATTCCTATCTTGCCAGAGGTGTTTAATCTCTTTCCATACGTTGTCTTTACTCTGCTCTTTTGCTATGTCCTGTAATGATGACGAAATAAAATTTTCGAATGCAATTTGTTGAATGTACATGACGCTGAAATTTGCTTTGCAGAAGTTGGTTGCGATGTCTTGCTGATTGTTGCTGAGAGAACGAGATAGTGCGTCTGCTACAACATTTTGTGTGCCGGGAATGTGAACAATTGTGAAATTAAATTCCTGTAAATAAAGCTTCCATCTGCTTAATCTGTCGTGTGAAAATTTAGGTGAAAGTAAAAATTGTATCGCTCTGTGATCTGTGTATACGGTGGTATCTCTGCCATAAAGAAAGTGCCTAAATCTCGTAAAAGCCCATACAACACATAATGTTTCCAGTTCTGTACCGGAATAATTTCGTTCAGCAGGTGACAGGATGCGACTTGCAAATGCGATGTTTTTAATTACTGTAGAACCATCTTCTTCAATTTCCTGAAAAATATGTACGCCTAAAGCGGTGTTGGATCTGTCGGTGGCAATGGAAAAATTTCTGGTAAGATCTGGGTGCGATAAAAGTGGTGCATTCAACAGAGCATGTTTCAGGTTCATAAATTCAGAATGTGCTTGCTTATCCCAGGACCAAATAGTGTTTTTACCTGTCAATTGGCATAATCTAGGTGTGTCTAAAGCAGAGTGATGAATAAATTTACGAAAAAAGTTAATTAAACCCAAAAATCTGCGTAATTGTTTTTTTGTTGTAGGAACAGTAATGTCACGTAAAGCTTGAAGTTTTTCCGGGTCAGGCGCAATGCCTTCTGCTGAAATCACATGTCCAAGAAATTTTATAGAAGTTTTGCCAAAATGCGATTTACTGAGGTTAACTGTGAGTCCTTGTGCACGAAAAGTTTGCAACAGTCGTTCTAAAATCACATTGTGTTCAGACCAGTTAGCTTCTGCAATAAGAATGTCGTCTACGTACGTCGTGATTCTGTCTTTAAGTTCTGTCGGAAGTATTGTGTTCAAACCGCGAATAAAAGCTGCAGAAGAGATAGTTAAACCGAATGGTAATTTACAAAATTGATAACAGTCACCAAAACAGAGAAAAGCTGTGTACTTTCTGCAGTTCAGATGGAACTGAATTTGCCAAAATCCCGGTTTCAGATCTAATGTAGAATAAATAGCAGTACCGTGAAATTTCTGTAGAAGTTCCTCTAATGTCTGTGGTCGATCTGTTTCATTAATAATTATGTCACTGATGTGACGTGAATCAAGTACGAGGCGAAGTGAGCCATATTTTTTCTTAACAATATGTAGCGGGTTTATGTACGGACTATCTGCCGGTTCAATAATTCCTTGGTCGAGCATATCTTGTAATTCTTTTTTAACTTGTTCTCTGTGGATATATGGAATGGGATAATGCTTTGCTTTAAATGTGTCGTGCTGTTTGACTTGAAATTCATACATAAAACCGGACATACACTCCTGGAAATGGAAAAAAGAACACATTGACACCGGTGTGTCAGACCCACCATACTTGCTCCGGACACTGCGAGAGGGCTGTACAAGCAATGATCACACGCACGGCACAGCGGACACACCAGGAACCGCGGTGTTGGCCGTCGAATGGCGCTAGCTGCGCAGCATTTGTGCACCGCCGCCGTCAGTGTCAGCCAGTTTGCCGTGGCATACGGAGCTCCATCGCAGTCTTTAACACTGGTAGCATGCCGCGACAGCGTGGACGTGAACCGTATGTGCAGTTGACGGACTTTGAGCGAGGGCGTATAGTGGGCATGCGGGAGGCCGGGTGGACGTACCGCCGAATTGCTCAACACGTGGGTTCAAATGGCTCTGAGCACTATGGGACTCAACTGCTGAGGTCATTAGTCCCCTAGAACTTAGAACTAGTTAAACCTAACTAACCTAAGGACATCACAAACATCCATGCCCGAGGCAGGATTCGAACCTGCGACCGTAGCGGTCCTGCGGTTCCAGACTGCAGCGCCTTTAACCGCACGGCCACTTCGGCCGGCCAACACGTGGGGCGTGAGGTCTCCACAGTACATCGATGTTGTCGCCAGTGGTCGGCGGAAGGTGCACGTGCCCGTCGACCTGGGACCGGACCGCAGCGACGCACGGATGCACGCCAAGACCGTAGGATCCTACGCAGTGCCGTAGGGGACCGCACCGCCACTTCCCAGCAAATTAGGGACACTGTTGCTCCTGGGGTATCGGCGAGGACCATTCGCAACCGTCTCCATGAAGCTGGGCTACGGTCCCGCACACCGTTAGGCCGTCTTCCGCTCACGCCCCAACATCGTGCAGCCCGCCTCCAGTGGTGTCGCGACAGGCGTGAATGGAGGGACGAATGGAGACGTGTCGTCTTCAGCGATGAGAGTCGCTTCTGCCTTGGTGCCAATGATGGTCGTATGCGTGTTTGGCGCCGTGCAGGTGAGCGCCACAATCAGGACTGCATACGACCGAGGCACACAGGGCCAACACCCGCCATCATTGTGTGGGGAGCGATCTCCTACACTGGCCGTACACCACTGGTGATCGTCGAGGGGACACTGAATAGTGCACGGTACATCCAAACCGTCATCGAACCCATCGTTCTACCATTCCTAGACCGGCAAGGGAACTTGCTGTTCCAACAGGACAATGCACGTCCGCATGTATCCCGTGCCACCCAACGTGCTCTAGAAGGTGTAAGTCAACTACCCTGGGCAGCAAGATCTCCGGATCTGTCCCCCATTGAGCATGTTTGGGACTGGATGAAGCGTCGTCTCACGCGGTCTGCACGTCCAGCACGAACGCTGGTCCAACTGAGGCGCCAGGTGGAAATGGCATGGCAAGCCGTTCCACAGGACTACATCCAGCATCTCTACGATCGTCTCCATGGGAGAATAGCAGCCTGCATTGCTGCGAAAGGTGGATATACACTGTACTAGTGCCGACATTGTGCATGCTCTGTTGCCTGTGTCTATGTGCCTGTGGTTCTGTCAGTGTGATCATGTGATGTATCTGACCTCAGGAATGTGTCAATAAAGTTTCCCCTTCCTGGGACAATGAATTCACGGTGTTCTTATTTCAATTTCCAGGAGTGTAGTACCAGGTACATTGTCAAAAACTGGAGCTTGCTGTAAAAGAATTTTGTGTAGTTGCGTCCGTTCGTCGTCTGTATTTGCACTGCTCTGCTTAACTTTATCAGAAATCATCTGCATTACATCGTAGTCTGCTTCGTCTGGAGTATTATAGTTATGTACGTACGTATCTGTGAACAATGTGGAATCACAGTCTATGCTACGTGATACGGAAATGACCTCTGTGCGATTAATTGTCTGTTCTTCCGCAGATAATGAGTGCTGAAATTCCAAAGCCAATTGTACATTTTCATCCTTCAACATTAAATAGGAATTTTGAAAATCAATAACTGCGTCGTGTTGTACCAGAAAATTCGTACCTAAAATAACGTCTGTTGTCAATAAATGAACAATCCAAAAATTTGAGTGAAAAGTATGACCTGCAATACAAAAGGATAAATGCGTCTGTAATTTAACATCTACTCCTTTACTCGATACTGCTCCTTTCACTTTCGTTTTGCCTAATGGTAATGTAGGATAGGTATTCTCTTTGTTACACTCGTTGAAAGTTTCTTCATTTATTACTGACATAGGTGATCCGGAATCGATTACTGCTGAAAATTTCGATGAACCAATTTTAATTTCGATGACAGGGTGTGAAATAGTTTTTTGAACAACTGGTCTTTCCTGTAAAAGAGTGTCTCTGATGTCGTCAAAAGTAATAACATTTTCGTGAACAACATTCTGCGTGCAAAAGTAGTGCTTGTGTTATTGGAGGATGCGACCTGTACAGTATCTAGTCAGATTCTATTTGACGTGTTATTATTTTCTGTAGGATGTTGTGGCATTTCGACTATTTGAACTGTTCTGTTATTTCTTCCAGACGTATTACGTTCTGGATGATATCTACTGTCGGGTTCATTCATGAGAATATGTTCTTGCGGATGATTTTACTGTTGGTAAGACCGACTGTTATTATATGTACGCTGAAAATTTTGCTCATTATTTTTACGTCTGTCGTGATAGTCATTCCTATATGGTGCATTGCGATAGGAATTGAAGTACTGTGTTTTCTGCACGTAGTTACTTCCTTGCTGCTGTGCGTTACTATTTGTTGTACCAGGGACTAAGCGTCCACGCGGCGAAACATTAAAGTTTGGTTGACCTTGTGCATTACATTGTTGGTTAGGTATGCTAACCGGCTGGTTTTGTTGCTGTTGTTGTGAAAAACCTCTATTGTTACTAAAATATGGTTGTTCCTGCTGATAATTTTGTCGATACTTATAATCAAAATTTTGTCTGCTATTAAAGTTCTGGTTGTTGTCGTTCCTAAAGCGTCTATTAGCTTTGCTATTGAAATTGCGTGGTTGATCGTAATTACTGTAAATTTGTTGGCCTTGGTTGTTATATGAAAAATTTTTGTTTACAAAGGAATAATCAGATTGCTGTACTTCCAAAAGCTGTAACAGATCTCTGAATGCCGAAATGTTTTCTTTTTGCTGACCCGTTAGAAGTGACACTCTTAATGACCGTGGTAATTTAGAAATGCATAATTGTATGAGTGCAGATTCACTATATGGTTCACTTAAGTACTGGTTTTGTTGGACCATGTACTCAAAATATTGCGTCACACTGGGAAAATTTGAGTTCTCATAATTTGGCAAACTAATTAGTTGATCCTTAATTCCGCGCTGTGTCGTTTTCGACCAATACGCTGACAGAAAAGCATTCTGAAACTCTTCTACCGAGTAACATTGTCTCGCGATCGGTCTCATTCGAGTTGCCGGTTCGCCTTCCAAAAAACTGCAAATAAATTCAAGTTTGTGTGTTACGGGCCAAGTCGGTGGAAAAGCAAAGCTAAATTGTTGTATCCAATCCAGTGGGTGAATCTGAGTTCTGTCATTTTTAAATACTTTAAATTTTCTCACTGATAGAAAATGTTTGTAATCGAAATTATCGTCTCTGTATGACGGAACAGGTTCAGTATTGAAAGAGAATCTATTTGTCTGTGTCTGCTCGGAATCTAAGTCCCGTACTCTCTGTAGATTACCCAAATCATACGCGCTGCGTGAGTCTGAAAAATGTTCGTAAAGTGGCGTCTGCTGTGATGTGTTATTAACTGAAATATTTTTTATCTCTGTTACCTCTTGCTGTAAACTTGACAATTTTCTACGCAATGTGTTATTGGACGAATCGATCTCATTGATTGTCTCCTGTAAATTTTGGAATTCAGGTGTTTGCTTAAACAAAATCGGTGCAGTATCGTCTGATTTGCTGTCATTATTACTTTCAATAATATCAATATGACTGGCCAATTCAACACATTTTTCAGTCAGTATTTTCACCTGATCATCGGTTTTAGTGTCAGAGGCATTAATCTGTTTTTGCATTTTACGTGTGGTTTCGTTCAATTTTTAACGTCTGCTTTGATGACATCAGAATCATGTGTTAGTTCTAATTGTTCGAGTCTGTCTGTCACTGTCTGAAAGTCTGTTGTGTATGTGTCTGTTTTCGATTTAAGATCGGAAATTTCGTCACTTAATTCTGTGTTCGACTGTTTGATGGTTTTAATTTCGTCGGACACTGTAGCAATATTGTTGTCTACGTATGTTTTTGCTTTCGCGAACAATTTACGTTTGTCTTCCTGTCTCTGTGCAGTGATTGTTTTCATGACTTGACGTTTTACTTTATTTTGATCCTGTATAAATTTGCGGAAACGCGTATCACTGTTTTGTATGTGGTGATTAAAACGTTCGTCAATCTGAGTGTTCTGTTGGTCGAATTTCGCGTCTATCTTCGCATCCATTGTGCGTGAAAGTTCTGCTGTCATTAGTTTAAACTCGTCGCGTAATTGTGTGGATTTCAGAGCATTGTTTACCGACTGCACTAATTTCCTCTCTAAGTGTTTCTGTTGTAGCTGTTTGCACATCCCTTAATTCTTGAGCAACAGATCTAATTTCTTCGCTACTTTTTCTTGAACAAGCCTCAATTTCCTCGCGTAACTGTTCCTTAGTATCATGACATTGTGCGGCAACGGCTTTAATCTGTTCACTAAGCTGTCTGGAATTGTTGTCTAATTTTTCATTTAACTGTCTGGAATTGTTGTATAATTTTTCATTTAACTGTCTGGAATTGTTGTCTAATTTTTCATTTAACTGTCCGGAATTGTTGTCTTGTTTTTCACTAAGTTGTTTGAAATCTTCACTAAATTGTTGTTTGAGATCTTCTTTATTATTGTCTAGTTTTTTATCAAGTTGTTTAAAAAATGCCATAATTTGATCCAACCCAATATTACCTACTCCATTCTCTGTACTGTTTGATGGTGTATTTGCAATTGTCGCGTTTTGTGTGACCATTTGGTCATTCTGTAATTTACAAAAAGGTTTGCCAGTCGTATGTACACTGTCAGTCACTATTTCGGAATTAAATAAATCCGTCGTACTTTCAGTACACTGTCCATTTTCATTAGAAAAATTCGTCTGTTCGTCACATGAATTTAGCAAACCGGTTGTGTTAAGCTGGGCAGCGCTCATTGCAACAGAACGCCCCGCGTCATCAATTGTCGTCAAATTAACAGAGGACACAATTGAGTTCGTTTGTTCATCATTAAGATAAAAATCATTATTAGTGGTCGGTACGTGCTGATTGTCAGTAAACGGAGAATTGTCATCATTGCACTGTGTGTCACGAGCACTATCGGTGAAATTATTTAAATCAGTAATTTCATTCATTACACCTCGCGATGTACTATTAATAGTGTTTCGCGGCATTTTTACACAAATCACACTTATTCACAAAGGAAACAAAGACAATGCAAAATTCAACAAATACAAGTACAACAAAGAGCAACGAATTGCCGATGACCTGTGAAAGAAAGTGACAAAATTAGTAAAAGCGTTACGCCAAATCCTAATTATTTAAGTAAATAAGAAAAGATATTGACCACTTCTCAGAAGATTCACAAAGAAATACGATCCTGGACCGGATGTCGGCAAGTGTAACCTCCCCGTGAAAATATGAAAGTGAAAAGAATTGAATAGAATTGCAAATAATGCCAAATGTTAGCTTCCCACAGTAATAAAACTCAATGATAATAAAAATGTGCAAAAATGTTAAGTCCCCACAAAATTAACGTTAAGGTGAACCTGATAAATTTTATAAGGGCAGCTGCACTGACCTTAGGCCCTGTGCAATAATTAACCTGATAAATTGATTCTGGGAGGAAAAGCATAGGAAATATTGTTTCAATTGGAATGATTCTTTTCTTAAAAAAGATTGCTTTGAAAACAAAATTATTATTGGGGCATTTCTTGAACAAATTAATTACAAATAACATACATTACATTATCAGATGTGCGCAATGCTGCTTCATTACCTTATTTAACAATATACCTCGAACCGAACCTTGATCAGAGACCCATGTCGACGCCAGCCGACTCCTCACACACAACTTCCGACTGAGTACAACTCGCAACTGAACTCTCGCGCAGTCAAGCGCAGACTAGCAACGATAAACAACTCTCTGGTCAGAGATTCTGTCATGCCTCGCCATCGCTGGTACTGAATACATACGCGTTTCAACCGACAGGAAGAAGATGCTGTGAGATGCAAATGATTAGCTTTTCAGAGCATTCACACAAGGTTGGCGCCGGTGGCGACACCTACAACGTGCTGACATGAGGAAAGTTTCCAACCGATTTCTCATACACAAACAGCAGTTGACCGGCGTTGCCTGCTGAAACGTTGTTGTGATGCCTCGTGTAAGGAGGAGAAATGCGTACCATCACGTTTCCGACTTTGATAAAGGTCGGATGTAGCCTATCGGCACTGCGGTTTATCGTATCGCGATTTTGCTGCTCGTGTTGGTCGAGATCCAATAACTGTTAGCAGAATATGGAATCAGTGGGTTCGGGAGGGTAATACGGAACGCCGTGCTGGACCCCAACGGCCTCGTATCACTAGCAGTCGAGATGAGAGGCATCTTATCCGTATGGCTGTAACGGATCGTGCAGCCACGTCTCGATCCCTGAGTCAGCAGATGGGGACGTTTGCAAGATAACAACCATCTGCACGAACAGTTCGACGACGTTTGCAGCAACATGGACTATCAGCTCGGAGACCATGGCTGCGGTTACCCTTGACGCTGCATCACAAACAGGAGCGCCTGCGATGGTGTACTCAACGACGAACCTGGGTGCACGAATGGCAAAACGTCATTTTTTTCGGATGAATCCAGGTTCTGTTTACAGCATCATGATGGTCGCAGCCATGTTTGGCGACATCGTGGTAAACGCACATTGGAAGCGTGTATTCGTCATCACCCGGCGTGATGGTATGGGGTGCCATTGGTTACATGTCTCGGTCACCTCTTTTTCGCATTGACGGCTATTTGAACAGTGGATGTTACATTTCAGATGTGGTACGACCAGTGGCTCTACCCTTCATTCGATCCCTGCGAAATCCTCAGGATAATGCACGACCGCATGTTCCAGGTCCTGCACAGGTCTTTTTTGGATACAGAAAATGTTCGACTGCTGCCCTGACCAGCACATTCTCCAGATCTCTCATCAATTAAAAATGTCTGGTCAATGGTGGGCGAGCAACTGGCACGTCACTATACGCCAGTCACTACTCTTGGCGAACTGTGGTATCGTGTTGAAGCTGCATGGGCAGCTGTGCCTGTACACGCCGTCGAAGCTCTGTTTGACTGAATGCCCAGGTATATCAAGGCCGTTATTACGGCCAGAGGTGGTTGTTCTGGGTACTGATTTCTCAGGATCTAAGCATCCAAATTGCGTGAAAATGTCATCACATGTCAGTTCCAGTATAATATATTTGTCCAATGAATACCCGTTTATGATCTGCATTTTTTCTTGGTGTAGCAATTTTAATGGCCATTAGTGTATGACTGCATCGTTAATTTGCACTATTTTCTTTCACTGGGGTGGAGCTTATTGTATTTGATTTTTCAGGCCTACTCTTAAATATAACATTAATTTAAACCTTGTTACTTGACCGTTTATATTGTGTTCTGATATTAATGAGTCTAACATTGTAATGTTCTTTTCACTCTTAACGTTTATTTCAGCAAATTCTTCTCCAATTATACACCAACTAGCTTAGCACCCGCTGCTTCGCTCATGTAGACTGTACGGCCTGCAGACATTTTTGTTTTCATCTACCGAAATTTTTATGTTGTTCACAAAGTGCAACACCTTCTAAACTGTTCATGTTAATTAAGGCCAAATAAGCATGGTCTTTTCCGAATGTACTTCTAACAAGAGGCGATTCCGGTAGCTGGAGTCCAAAGTTTTTGTTAATCGTGCCCTCTGCGTACTTGCGGTGATATTTCCACAGCAACTTCCATTCCCTAACAAGTATTTCTTTATACCTAACCGACAAGTAAACTACCAATTTTCATAAATTTAGCTTTAAAATTTTTACTAACGTAACGTAATATTTTCTTAAAAATTTTCATCTCCTACTGCACTGCCTTAGGAGCTGAATTTCCAGAAACACTGAAACACGTATTTTTTTTTTAATTTCTAAGCGAGAAATCATATACCAGTTGTCACAGACGTAGCCTTAAAAATCCTTTAGTAGTTCCTTAGTAATAATTTACTTTAAAAGAATTCGCCCACTATTTTATCCCCTTACGGGTTGAATTTCCAAAAATGCTGAAACACGTGTTTTTATTTTCTGACTGATTTAACATACTGATGTGAAGCGTGAGCTCTGGGAAAGGCGGAGAAAAAGAGACCGGAAGCAATGGAAATGTGGATATGGAGAAGAATGACGAAAACAAGCTGGGTAGACAGAAAAAGTAATGAACAAGTCTTAAGAGAAGTGAATGAGAACAGAACGCTGCTAAATTATATAGGAAGAAGAAAATCAAAAATGATAGGGCACATAATGAGACACAACCAGTTCCTAAAGAATGTATTTGAAGTAAAAGTTTTAGGGGAAAAACCAAGAGGCAGGCCAAGAACAACGTATTTTAATAACATCAAAGAAGATATTGGGATAAAATCGTATGAAGAATTGAAGAGGATGACAATGGAGAGAAGGACGTGGCTAAATCGACAAGGCATAGCCTTTAGTTTGTGATGATGATGATGACTGAGAAACCAAATAAAGGTTTTCGTAGTTCTAGCTTCAAAATTCCTTAATAGCGACATCTTTCAAAAAGCCTTTCATCCCCTATTTCAACCCCTTAGGAGTGGAATTTCGGGAAATCCCTTCTTAAATAATGAATTCAATTTAAGATCCACAACTCCTCCAAACTTTAAGTTTCTACCTTAGCAGTTTGAGCTGGGCAACGATGAATCAATGAATCAGTCTGACCCTAACTTACAAAAACGGTGAAACAAGTATTTTTTTCATCTCTAACTGAGAAGCCAAACTTCAGTTTTCAGATTTAGCTTTAAAAATGTTTTCAAATTAAATATTTTCATAATACGTTTCATCCCCTATTTCACCCCCCTTAGAGGGTTCAATTTTCAAAAAGACTTGACTACGTGAAATGCCAAAGCTCGTAGATGTAGCTTTAAAAATCCCACTCTTTCTCCCACGCGGTTAAATTTCCAAAACTGCTGAAATAATTATTTCTTTGTTTCTGACCGAGACACGAAATACTAATTTTCACATAACTGCCTCGATAGCGACGTTTTTCAAAAAACCCTTCATCTGTATTTCATCCCCTTAAGGTTTGATTTTCGAAAAATTTCTTCTTAAATGACTCCTAAAGTGTAATTCTCCAAATTACAAGTTTCTGTCCTTAGCGGTTTGGGCTGACCGCTGACGAATCAGTCAGGACGTTGCCTTTCATACGGAGAGATAAGAAATCTGCAAAAGTGTCGTGTCTGTCTGTCTGCCTTGGAACACGCTAACCTCAAAAACTAATAGACGGATTTTTAACAGCGTTTACGCATTTAACTTGAGCATAGTTTTGGGCACTGTATAGGTTTTAATTCATCGGAACCGGGTAACGCAGAAAAAGATATCGTGATTTAAAGTTGTACTGGAACTTTCTTGTCTATCTATTTTAACACGTAAATCTCGAAAACTACTAAACGGACTTTATGGGATTTTCACTGGTAACTTCAGCGTAGCTAGGGAAACTTTATAGGCTATGTTTCATCAAAATCGGATCACGGAAAAAGATACTAATACAATTTACAAAATATGTGTAAGTATGTATCACACTTCTCCGAAACCACTCGACCGATTTCAATCAAAGTTGGTACACGTATCACTCACTGTCGAGAAAGAGTGACTGCGGGCATTAGGGGACCACACCGTGCCTACCTAACCCATGTTAATGTAGGCAAGTATTTGACCCATTTCTGAAAAAACTATTTGATGCAGAACCTTAATATTTTTACTTTATGTTACATGATGCAAATAGAGTCAACTGTACTAAAATTCTACATTATCCATTTTATAGTTTTTAGGAAATACTCTTTTAAATTTATTAACAAAAAATATTAAGTTTTTTCTGCAGAAAATATTTTTTGTGAACTCCCTAAGGGGGGAATATTAATGAATGTAGTACCAGAGGTGGCTTTTCAAGTTATGCAGAGCCTCTGAAAATTTCGTTCATTTATCTATGATAGTTTCTGATATAATGGGGCATATGTACCGAAAATTTTAGTTAGCGGGAATTTGACTTTAAAGAAAAAGCTTTTTAAATTTGTGACTTACAGTTGATTAAAACTGTCCTGCTGCATGTGATGGCCCTTCTTTGGCCTCTAGCGGGTCTTCCAGCTTCTTTTTCACCTTCCTGGATGTTTCTCTTGCTTTCTTGGCCGTATTAGATGCAGACCTGTCTGCAACGGCTATCCTCATTTTATCGCAGTGTTTTAGCCCAGTGATCATATTTTCACCAGGATTAATTCCCAGCGTTTTCAGTACCCAACACTTTCCAATTTTACCACAGTTGAATGTGATAACATAATCATGATCTTCTAGTTTCATTACATGCATGTCTACAAATACAGTTTTAGGATGGCGGTTCCAAATTATGCTGTTGAAACATTCATTTGGGTTCTGTGTCTGCCCTTGCAGACATTTTCTTAGAAGGTCAGGTGAGCCAAGTCTCTGAAAATAGGTTTAATTGCTGTAATAACAGCAGCAGGAAGAGAATGCTGGTGAGAATAAGATTCTCTAGTTGCCTGAGCCCTATTGTATTTGCACCACGAATTTTCTCCTGATGGGCACAATCCATGACATGGCTTATCATCACTAGAGGACTTGTGGAAGAATATGGCCCATACATCTCTCTTCATTGCCTACAGATTTTCTTTATTTCTCCTAATTGCCTGCCCATAGTATACCTGCAGGTTTTCTATAACAACTACTCACAATCACACTTGATTAAAACTAACCGCGTGTTTGAAAGCGTGTTGTTTACAAACAGCAGAAACAAAAGAATAAAGACCGTTGCATTCTAAGGATAGCCAACATACTCGGGAGTAAAAAAAAATCCCTAACGTGCAATGTAGGGGGAACGAGAACACTTAGTAACTTGCAACTAATTTTACACATGATTTCAAACCCTTACGAATGTTTTTCTCGCTGACGGCCCCCAAAAAACGACGAAAGGAAAAAAGTTTATCGCTTACTACATTTTTGCTGTTCATGCAGTAAAACAGGCTCATTGGGCATGACGTCATGACGTTTACATTTATTGCTTCTTTGCCACAAACTCTATTCGCAACGCATTTAGCGGACAGTATCCACATACAGGGTGACAGTTATTGAACTATATGAAATAAAATGGTCATAACTTCTGAACGGTTTGCGTTAGGACGTTCAAACTGCACGGTTAGCCACAAGGCATGATGGGAATTAGTATGCTCATTGTTTGATTTGGTTTAGCGATGAAGCCCATTTTCATTTGGATGGGTTCGTTAATTAGCAAAATTGGCGCATTTTGGGGGACTGATAATCCGCATTTCGCGATCGAGGAATCTCTTCACCCTCAATGGGTGACTGTGTGGTGTGCAATGTCCAGTTACGGAACAATCGGTGTGATATTCCGTGATGGCACGGAGATCACCGAACGGAAGATGATTTCATTCCCATTATCCAAAGTAAACCTGATTTCGACAAGATGTGGTTCATGCAAGACGGAGTTCGACCCCATTGAAGCAGGAGTGTTTGATGCCCTCGAGGAACACTTTTGGGAACGCATTCTGGCTTTATGGTACCCAGAGGCCACTGACATGGGTCTCGATTGGTCGCCACATTCTCCGGATCTGAACACATGCGACTCCTTTTTGTAGGGCTATATTATAGACGAGGTGAGCAGCGACAACTTGTAAGCTGCGGTAGATCTTTTCCTTACTGCTCAATCCAAACAGCCTCTCTGAAAATCCATCCCCTTTTCCATAGAAGTAGCTAAGGGAGGCGTAAACTACCATCCAAATATGGCGTCAAAGATCTCATTGTAAACAAATCCCCTTACAAGAAGAACTTCCCTGTTAGATGTTATTAATCATAACAGAAGAAAACTCATAAGCTTTCAGCGGAAATAAGACTGAGGCAGACCAAATCCGTCTACCTTCACGTGAGGAGAACGAATACCCTTACGCATACGCACATAATGTACAGGGCAGACAGAGAACAGTGGCAAAAAAAAACCGCTGCCATAGCGAGATGGCGCATGAGAATCAGTAGCACTCGCCAATGCATATTACACTCCTGGAAATTGAAATAAGAACACCGTGAATTCATTGTCCCAGGAAGGGGAAACTTTATTGACACATTCCTGGGGTCAGATACATCACATGATCACACTGACAGAACCACAGGCACATAGACACAGGCAACAGAGCATGCACAATGTCGGCACTAGTACAGTGTATATCCACCTTTCGCAGCAATGCAGGCTGCTATTCTCTCATGGAGACGATCGTAGAGAAGCTGGATGTAGTCCTGTGGAACGGCTTGCCATGCCATTTCCACCTGGCGCCTCAGTTGGACCAGCGTTCGTGCTGGACGTGCAGACCGCGTGAGACGACGCTTCATCCAGTCCCAAACATGCTCAATGGGGGACAGATCCGGAGATCTTGCTGGCCAGGGTAGTTGACTTACACCTTCTAGAGCACGTTGGGTGGCACGGGATACATGCGGACGTGCATTGTCCTGTTGGAACAGCAAGTTCCCTTGCCGGTCTAGGAATGGTAGAACGATGGTTCGATGACGGTTTGGATGTACCGTGCACTATTCAGTGTCCCCTCGACGATCACCAGTGGTGTACGGCCAGTGTAGGAGATCGCTCCCCACACCATGATGCCGGGTGTTGGCCCTGTGTGCCTCGGTCGTATGCAGTCCTGATTGTGGCGCTCACCTGCACGGCGCCAAACACGCATACGACCATCATTGGCACCAAGGCAGAAGCGACTCTCATCGCTGAAGACGACACGTCTCCATTCGTCCCTCCATTCACGCCTGTCGCGACACCACTGGAGGCGGGCTGCACGATGTTGGGGCGTGAGCGGAAGACGGCCTAACGGTGTGCGGGACCGTAGCCCAGCTTCATGGAGACGGTTGCGAATGGTCCTCGCCGATACCCCAGGAGCAACAGTGTCCCTAATTTGCTGGGAAGTGGCGGTGCGGTCCCCTACGGCACTGCGTAGGATCCTACGGTCTTGGCGTGCATCCGTGCGTCGCTGCGGTCCGGTCCCAGGACGACGGGCACATGCACCTTCCGCCGACCACTGGCGACAACATCGATGTACTGTGGAGACCTCACGCCCCACGTGTTGAGCAATTCGGCGGTACGTCCACCCGGCCTCCCGCATGCCCACTATACGCCCTCGCTCAAAGTCCGTCAACTGCACATACGGTTCACGTCCACGCTGTCGCGGCATGCTACCAGTGTTAAAGACTGCGATGGAGCTCCGTATGCCACGGCAAACTGGCTGACACTGACGGCGGCGGTGCACAAATGCTGCGCAGCTAGCGCCATTCGACGGCCAACACCGCGGTTCCTGGTGTGTCCGCTGTGCCGTGCGTGTGATCATTGCTTGTACAGCCCTCTCGCAGTGTCCGGAGCAAGTATGGTGGGTCTGACACACCGGTGTCAATGTGTTCTTTTTTCCATTTCCAGGAGTGTATGTTTTACGTTTTACGTCACTCGATACATATATTACATGCATTCCGCAACAGAGGTCTCAGCAATGTGACGATATTCCTTCTGGTGTAGGACGAGACTTACATGCAATTTTTTTATTGCCCACGGTGGCGAACTGGTGAACGTCCGTCGTCTTTCTGGAATCTGCTTTTATAATGAGTTTTTAAATGGCGAACGCAACACATTGCTTAGCACATCTGACTGATGTTCACATTTATTGTCACTCATGGTAACCCGATGACCAGTTAGACCATAAAGTGTCATATTGAATATTATTTACAGGTAGTTATTTCCAAGAATCTACGGAATGTTCTGACAGGGGTAAGATTATTAGAGTGCACTTTTACAAGCGCATTCTAATAAACGAAAATGACAAAGTTAGTTTTGATTAGACAGACACAATAGATGTTCTGATAATAACGCAAATGTTCACGTTGTCGACACAGCTAAATTAATAAAATAATCGAGGCAGAATTTAACATTGATGTACTGACCGGTTGACAGCCGACTGCAGAGTGACTTATACCAAAGAACTTCCTGTTCATTATCCGGAAGGGCCATATAAAGATAGGTATAGGGATATTTTGTGATATCAGTAATTATATTTTACTTTATAATACTGTAAGCACTAGATTCAGCATTAGTTACAACATTTTAGCCCAACAATAATCTTGTTTAAGAGAATGTGAGAGGATTAAAGGTATTAAATTTCGATGTACTATTTGGTTAATACACTGCACACCAACTCGGTGGAGTACGTATTTCATGTGAAATTTCCAGCTTTATAATTTATCTAGTTCAAGCAATTTCATAATTAGTGGCTTATTTTGATCCGGTTTAGGAAAATATTGGCAATAAAAGTGTCGTGTCTCACGTAATAAATAAACAAGCTTAAGGGCTCGAATGACGAAAGTATTTTAGAATGTGTCCGAATTTTGATTACAAATATTCTCCCAGTTAATAATTTTCTGGAGAAGTTAAACCGCGTTATGTGAAGAGTGTGTCAGTCTCCCCAAATATACTGATTAGTTCCTGACATATTTTAAGATCACATGCCAGTGCAACAATCTCCGTTAGAGATTTATTTTAAATAAAGGTGTTTTATGAAATACTAACTATGCCATGAGAGTTAGCAGTTAGTAAGCTATAACGCAAATAATAAGACTGAATGAAATATTTCCAAAATAGAACTTGTCAATCTTGTGTGCATGTTGTAAATACATTATGTGTATAGTGGAATTAATAGAAAGAGAAAAACCAGTTATCTAATGGAGTAGAATGCTAGCACATGAAGTCACTGCATCTTGCTGCATTTTGGGTGGAAGAGAGAAAAATATATAAGAAAATAGATTTTCCTAGAATGAACTCTTCTACACCTACTCAATTATTTATGAAGTTGTTTATTAATTGGTTGTCATCACTGGGGTGATGCCAGGAAGCCAGGGATCTTGGCTGGCGTCAATGGACATGAGCGTTTCAAAATTGGTCGACAGCTCCAGAACTAGTAGAGACCAAATAAATAAAAAATTCTCTAACTGTGGAAGAGTCATTACCGGAAAGGAATTATTAGCTATGACTTCAGTTTCTCAAAAACTTGAGAAGATCATGAACAGCCAAGTGTCACTGACATTAAAGACAATGGGCAACAATTCCGTTACATTACAAATGATTTTCATATATTATATGAAATGTGCAATGGATATGAAACGAATTAGTATGAACAACTTGACATTTTTGTCAGTGACGTAATACATGGAAGCAAGTAGCTCAATAGCGGGCACAATGTAACAATGCAAGTTTCTTCAAAAAATTTCTATTGTTGAATGCTTGTCCCTATAATAGTAAAAAGATTTAGGTACCGTTGGTCCAGTGATAGTAAACAATGAAGTAAAATTATCACCCGCATGAAGGATGGTTTGAAGACCACAACCATCCTATTTGGAAGTAGTGTGACACTGCCTTCCTCTGACCTTAGAACTCTCCTACGTCGCTAGCTATAAGGAGACATATGATTTAATGTGGACACTGAGCAACTGTGAAACTCGGCATTTACATTAAGAAACATTGCCAGAGCGAGAAGCGACAGATAAAAATTCTAGGACCAACTGGGAATCGAACCCAAGGCATTTGGATCCTGAAATTTCAAGTACTTTTATCTAACTATAACGTCGAAGAAGAAAAGAATAGCTATAGTAATTTTAAGTTTCATGACATACTTTTCAACCTCTCTAGTGCAAAAGAACGTAACTTACTTCGCAAAGGATTCAGCTCTAAATTAGCTGAGGAATCAAAACCCAGTAATATTGTATTCATGATTGGCCATATTAAAATATCATAAGTTACCGCAATAATTCCCATTGTTGAACAGAATAATATTACAAGTAAAGCAGCCGACATCATTGATACATACAGCAAAAAAAAATATACATAAGAACGAAGGAAATGTTATGAAGAAATGTGTAGTTTACGTAATATTAACAGAAAATTAACTAGCCATAATACTCTGGCGTTAGAGGCATATAAGGGTAATATAGTTGTTCTTATAAAAATGAGTAATATGGCCAAAAAACATAGATTTCTTGAATACAAATAACATTATATGCATTTATAGGAAGCCCACTAATAAATATCAAGCTTGAAGACAGAAAGCTCTAACCAGGTGTAGAGTTCTGCTTACTAATAGAGAAAAAGGCCAATGTATAATGATCAACCCTCAGTCTCCCAAACTGCGATCCCAACCCAAGATTCACAAACAAAACGCCTCTATCAGGCCACTGTTAATTGTATAAACAGTACAATATATTTATTAAGCAAAAATTTTATTGTTATCATTAACCAAAATTATATTTTGAGAAAATTTTCACAATTAAAACCTCAATAGACCTGATAAATCAGCCCAAAGACGTTCACACCGCAGCTAAGGCAGATTCTTCTCCTTAGATGTCACTAATATGTACACCAACAACCCGATAGCTGAAACTATATCCATTATCGAAACCAACTTATTGAAATTCAATAAAATGAGTCAAACAAAAATTCATAAATCAGGTTACCGTATTGAATTAGTTCTCTCATAGGACTGTTTTACCTTCAATGGCGAACTAGATGAACAAAAAGGAGGCCTAGGTATGAGGAACTGCCTTTCAGGAACACTTGCAAATATATTTTTATATTACATCGAAAACAATTTTTTTTAAATTTTCTATTATCCAAGAAAGTTATATACTGTCGCCATTATGTAGATGATACACTTGTTTTTTCGATGGCGCACTTGATGAAGTCAATACATGTTATCAACGATTTAATCGGTTACATAAGAACATCATCTTCACCATAGAACATGAAGAAAATGGGAGTATTAACTTTATGGACCTGACAGTTAAAAGAGAAAGAGGTACCCACATTTTCAACATATTACGGGACTGCTTAATTCACAGCAGTTCTTGCCATCCACCATCCCATTAAGAGGCATATTCCCACTCGACAATCGGCGGGTTAATCAAATATCCTTTAAACGAGGCGAGTATTAACGCTGAATTACATATACTGGAGATGGTAGCATCTCACAATTGCTATCATCCAAAACCATTTACAAGATTGAACACAGAAAGAATATAGTAAGAGTAGAAACTAGATTACATATGAGAAAAGCAAGCAAGTAGGTAAAGATAAGTTTATAACCTTACCATACTGGGATTACATTTCTAACAAAGTAAATCATTTGTTTAGAGAAACTAGACTGCAGATTGGCTTCAGTACAGAGAACAATGTAAGATCACGTACACAGCATCGATAAGAGCCAAATCTTTAATATGTCACGTGTGTATAAAGTAACATGTATTGAAAAAAATAAATTTTATTGCGCAAACATGGAGAGACTTCAGAAGGAGACGCAGTGAACAAATTAATGATAGTGGAGCCATTCCCTCAGCATTCATTGCTCATTTTGCTCATTTAAGAGAATACAAGCATTCTGCTAATTACATTAACAAAAACACCACCATTCTCCACAAAGCAGAAAAAGGCAGGTTATTAAATATTCTAGAAGAAACTTAAATACAAACACATACGACAAAACAGCCGAAAACACACTTACTGAACAAACAAAGTTACAATATGAGATGTATATATAAAATTTCAACAGTGTTTTAACCGAATAGGAGTCTGCATACTGCACGTAAAAATTATCTAGTTTGACGTGATGTATTGCAATCTTCTTCATTTTGTATACTGTGCCTTTACATGCCAATTGTCAAAAATTGTAACTTACATAATTATATGAATGCATGTGACAGAAATATATAAATCCTATCTCAGAAATAAGAAAAGACAGGTAATGTAGACTCCTTGTCAGTTACATGCATGGAGGTAAAAGAAGGGAGATGACGTTGTAGACTTACGCTGCATTTTGTTTTGAAGCCAGAGTGAAGGGGTCTGCCGCCATATTAAACAGCCAAAATATTAGCAGACTACTGTTTACGATTGCATCTTGTTCGTTATTTCTGTCCTGTGCGCGCAACAGCTGTTTTAAATACTAAAAAATTACAATACTTACATGAATCACGTAATGTCAGAAAGTCAATTTCGAACTTTTTCTGTTCTTGAACGCATGTTTTCTTCAGTAATACGACGCAGTTGGCCTCGTTTATTTGTCTTGTTTTTTGTCGCATTTCGGATAACCAAGAAGAGTAAGATTGATGTGAAAAGGATACTTTCGTAATCCATTTAATCCCACTTTTACTGTATCTCTATCGATATCAAATTAAGCTGGAACTCTGAAACCAAAGATTGTTTGCTTGCTGGTGCTGCTTACTGTTCTTTACATTTTCATTTTTCACCTCGTATGCAACACCTTTTTAAGGGTCACGTCTGGAAAAACTTAGTATATTTTCTTTGCTGGCCCATAAACGTGTATAATGAAGAAAGAAGCAAGGCTTGCTATTGTACCTTGTTCATGTCAACAAAGTTAACGATTGTTGAAAAGTCAAAGAAACAGAACTGCATAGAGATATACTTCCATTGTTTTATTAGATTGTCAGTGCATTAGTCTCACTGTAGTTTACACGGCTTCTCACTCTGAAATCTTATCTATGATTCGTCATTCAGTAATAGCAACTACCGGGGTAGAAAAGGTACATCTACATCTACATACATACTCTTCAATCCACCATACGGTGCGTGGCGGAGGGTACCTCGTACAACAACTAGCATCTTCTCTCCCTGTTCCACTCCCAAACAGAACGATGGAAAAATGACTGCATATATGCCTCTGTACGAGCCCTAATCTCTCTTATCTTATCTTTGTGGTCTTTCCGCGAAATGTAAGTTGGCGGCAGTAAAATTGTACTGCACTCAGCCTCAAATGCTGGTTCTCTAAATTACTTCAGTAGCGATTCACGAAAAGAACGCCTCCTTTCCTCTAGAGACTCCCACCCGAGTTCCTGAAGCATTTCCGTAACACTCGCGTGATGATAAAACCTACCAGTAACAAATCTAGCAGCCCGCCTCTGAATTGCTTCTATGTCCTCCCTGAGTCCGACCTGATAGGGATCCCAAACGCTCGAGCAGTACTCAAGAATAGGTCGCATTAGTGTTTTATAAGCGGCCTTCTTTACAGATGAACCACATCTTCCCAAAATTCTACCAATGAACCGAAGACGACTATCCACCTTCCCCACAACTGCCATTACATGATTGTCCCACTTCATATCGCTCTGCAATGTTACGCCCAAATATTTAACCGACGTGACTGCGTCAGACGCTGCACTACTAATGGAGTATTCAAACATTACGGGATTCTTTTTCCTATTTATCTGCATTAATTTACATTTATCTATATTTAGAGTTAGCTGCCATTCTTTACACCAATCACAAATCCTGTCCAAGTCACCTTGTATCCTCCTACAGTCACTCAGGTACTACAACAAAAGCAAATATCGGAAACATAATTCATGTAAACAAAAGAAAATATCGCTTGAATGGCTCCAGTTATGAATGAAATGTCGCTTCTTTAAACTTTAGGTTAAGATCGGATGGATTAGTACATCAGTAAACGACGCAAGTTGGAATTTTTGATAAAACAACAATGTCTGCACACAATCAAAACACCAGATGCTGTTTGGGGTATGACCACAAAGACGACAGATATCCCCAACGGTCGAAACAGGGCATGGGAACATCAGAGTGACTTGAGGGGTAAGTACCACCGCACTGAACCATCGAAGTATAAATGCGGTGAACCTAATGTTTTGGGCTATATAAGATGGCGGACGTCGGCTTCAAGTTTGTGATATAATGGCCGTTCCCTTCTTTTTTTTTACGTCTATGGTTTCATGTTCACCCTACAAGACAGTTATGTCAAATATTATTAGGAATTTTCAATTCCTAAAATTTTATAGCAGTAATGTAGATGAGAAACTATTTACTGCATTATAGGATTTATTTAAGATCCCGTTGTATTTACTGACAAGCATGTCATTGCTATAGACGTGCATAATGTAAGTAGATTGCTGTATACGTACAGTTATCATTTTGTAAAAATCGATGCACAAACACTTTTTTGTTTCTCTGTATCAGATGCCAGTTTTGGCAAATAAAACATTTATAGTGCAGCAAATGTTTGTTAATATGCACTTGGATACATTATATGACATTTTACCACTAGGTTGCCGAGCCAATAAAAAAAATCTTCTTAGTAAATAAATATCTTATTGTATGAGAATGTGCCTGATGCAAATATACTTGGACAAATATAATTCCTTGACCATAGTGTACATATTTTCTTAGCTGTTGTTATAATCTCTAGCTTGGTTTATCAATTACACAGCAAACAAGGAAGAAAGTGTGAAGTGACAGTGTGGTGTTTGTTCTTGCGCTCTGTGTGTCAGGGAGGCATATATTAACACCATTTTAAGTGAAAATATCTGTGACATATATTATTTAAATAAACACATAGAATGAGGTACACTAGGATATATTTATCTTTCTGGACATAACAACATTTCGGAGCATAACCCAGCTACACATAAAGAGAGAAGGAATGTTTTAATTCACCAACTGACGTGTAAATAACAGCTAGGCAGCATGTTACTCTAACGTATCCTACCAACAAATATTGGAATGAAAACGGTAGTGACGCTGAAAAAGTGTTATTTTTTTAAGTCACTGTATACTCACAGCCCTCAACCAATTCCATGAAACATGGTCCTATTTTAAAATAAACAGTATGAAAATATCAGTGACTGATCCCGGTAGATAAGAGAAGATTACCTAGTGTACTGTATTGTAACCGTGTTGAACAAGTTTTTACTAAGAAAATTAACAAAAATGTTTTAAAGGAGGAGTGGATGCGATTATTCGCGCGATATAAGAAAACTTTCAAAAATATCGTGTCTCACTCGTTCATCTGAAACCGAAGCAAAAACTGAAAGGAAGTCAGGGATTTAGCGCCCAGTCGACAATCAACGAATAGACCATGAGCTCGTGTAGGTTAAGACTGACGAAGGAAATCGACCGTCCCTTTTTCATGGAAACCATCCCGTCATTCACCTTACCGACTTAGCTTAATCACGAGAAACCTGTGTCTGGATGGCCAAACAGATACAAACCTCCTTCCAGCCGAAAGAGGGTCCACTTAGTCAACCTCTGCACCAACTCGCTTCGTTGCTATTCATTATGAAGCTTGCATTAAGCAAAAGCGATATTCTCCATCCTTCCACGTCACCAGTGTGGTCTGTATCGCAGTGATTCTTGCACGCTTCGTTCGGATACTGGAGAGAAAAGTTTTCGGCAGCACGTCTCCACCCTCCCTCTGTCGATACAACGAAATCCGCTTCCCCGCAGAGCTCTTCCACCCGTCTTAAGAGGCCGACGCCGAGCTGTTGTTAATCTGGGGCTTTTCGCTAAGTGTTGCACGAGTTGCCACTTCGATTTGTGAGTGCGAACGACAAGTCAAAGATGGCCATTCCTAATATTGCACAGCCTCCTGCTTACCAGTTACGCACTTGGAAGTCGGCAACAGGTGGGTGAAGTTGTCAGCAGCCTCCAGCAATTCTTTATGCATTACCAGATTTCTACCGCGTGCTATGCAATAGCGTCATAAGTTGACAACTAATAGTAACAGTACTAAACAGCCCGCTCGGTTGGCCGTGCGGTCTAACGCACGGCTTTCCGGGTGGGAAGGAGCGCCTGGTCCCCGGCACGAATCCGCCCGGCGGATTTGTGTCGAGGTCCGGTGAACCGGCCAGTCTGTGGATGGATTTTAGGCGGTTTTCCATCTGCCTCGGCGAATGCGGGCTGGTTCCCCTTATTCCTCCTCAGTTACACTATGTCGGCGATTGCTGCGCAAACAAGTTCTACACGTACGCGTACACCACCGTAACTCTACCATGCAAACATAGGAGTTACACTCGTCTGGTGTGAGACGTTCCCTGGGGGGTCCACCGGGGGTCGAACCGCACAGTAATCCTGGGTTCGGTGTGGGGCGGCGGAGGGGTGAAGTGGACTGCGGTAGTCGTCATGGGGCTGTGAACCACTGCGGCTGCGGCGGGGACGGGGCCTCTTCGTCGTTTCTAGGTCCCGATTAACATACAATACATACATACAACACTACTAAACACAAATCTCAAGTGACAGTCAGAAGGAACTTAGTAAACCTAAGGCTTTAAGGCAAGCATGCTGTACTTACTTAACTTTCCGTGTCCCGGCGAGAACGTCTAAACTCTCTTTTCCGAAAACTCTACAAGCTTTAATGACCTTGTCGTTGCATAAGAATAGATCTTCCGCAGTGCAAACAAACTCCAACCGTAGGCGTATGAACAAATGAACAATCGTTGGTGTTTCCCCACTTTCACAGTGGCCATCTTCAGAATAGTCGCACTCAACCACGCTTACTTTGCATTTCGCGACTCCCATCCTTAATCTATTCAGTGCTCTCCATGTACTACACTGTAGTCGCTGCCCTTGTGTGATTTCCTTTGTATTTTGCAGAGAGTGCGACCACAAAGATAGGCGGCGGGTCTCGGTATGCCTTCTAGAGCTACTGTCAGTTTGAAAGAGCTTTTTTCGACTTCAGACGAGTTGCAACTGTTTGGTGGTTATACATTAAATGCCGTCGGTCGGGTTGTTGTTTTTTCCTATAACAGTAGCTGCTTTGCATCTGACGTTTGGTGGTGCTATGGCCGCAATTGGGCAAATTTCGTGGCCAGATATGGGCCTCAGACATTAGGTGACATTCAAAGCAACGTCTACTTGTTTGGCGTGCGAAGACGCATCCTGTACTGGTGCGCATAGCAGTCCCACTGCTGATGATCGAAGAACATCAGGTTACTCTCCCCATATAAACCAGTCAGTTGACATATAACATTGTTTCTTGCACGTATTTTTGCTTCGAGATCAGGACAGTGTTTTTTTAAATGACAGTGTACGTTCTAGGCTGAGTTCCAAGTATTTTGGTTTGGAGCAATGTTGTATTCTAGCTCTTCTTCCATCTATTTGAAACTGTCTTGAGGCTTCTCTATTAAGCAGGTGGAATGTGAAAACTTGCCTTTTTTCTGGGTTAGCTCGCAGGTGATTTTCTTCCTAGTAGTTCTCCAAGGTATGCAAAGACTCTGTCAGTTTTCTTCCAACCTGTTGTTTCTTGAGCAGTAATGGCAGTATCGTCTCCATATATGAATCTCTATATTTCCGGATGCTGTGGCTGGTCATTTGTGTACATATTTGTGAAAAACAGGGTAAAAAACACATTTGGTAATCCGATTTTTCGTTTCTTCATTTACGTTTCTTCTCTTGGATGGTTACGTAGAATCTACGATTCTGCAACCTGCCTCTTAATATGTAGGTAGTCGGATGTCCCTTGTTATTTCATAGCCTTTCGTGAGGAGTCGCTGGTGGTTTACTGTTCTTATGCAGCAGAAGGGTCAACAAAGACAACCGCAGTTATTAAATTCGTTCCAGAACAGTCTTCGATGTGTTGAGTCGGATTTATTATTTGACTAAAACATGCTTTCCCTGGTCTGAATCCAGGTTGTTCAAAGATAAGTTTTGCATCGCTTTTGCTTCCTGTTCTTGACAGAATCATTCTTTCAAATAACTTATGTACGTGGCAGGTTAAGGAACTAACACGGCAGTTTTCTGACTCAGTTGGCTCTTGGCCAGGTTTTAGTAATGCTACTACCTGTGCTTTCCTCCACAGCTTCGGAATTTGAAATATTTCCAAACAGCTATTCATCATATTCACTAGCCATTTATTCGTTTTTGGACCAGACTGCTTTATCTGGTCAGTACGCACGTCATCAGGACCTGCTGCTTTACTTTCTTTCAGTTCTCGCAACGCTCTTCCCAGTTCTTCAGTTGACAATGGAACTTCTAGGGATTCGCTCTCTCCTCCTATTGTGTTTTGCCTTGACATTCAGTACCAGTTGGTGAGCAATCTGGATCGGAGTGACGTTAGTACCCAGCGCCCTTCGGGCTCTGTAAATCAATATATGGTATGTCGTGCCGTATTGCAGAAGGAAATGCCATTAAATTCGATTACTTGTCAGGTGCTCCTAGCTGCACAAGGAAGCGATGCGTGTAAGGTCACCGTTGCCGCATCTCGATCTATACGAGAACGAAACAACCTCTGTGAGGTGCGACAGTGTGCGGTTAAGCGTGTCTCGATACAACAATGACTTTCGCGATTGTCTGATTTGGCCGGCCGCGGTGGTCTAGCGGTTCTAGGCGCTCAGTCCGGAACCGCGCGACCGCTACGGTCGCATGTTCGAATCCTGCTTCGGGCATGGATGTGTGTGATGTCCTTAGGTTAGTTAGGTTTAAGTAGTTCTAAGTTCTAGGGGACTGATGACCACAGATGTTAAGTTCCATAGTGCTCAGAGCCATTTGAACCATTTTTGATTGTTTGATTTGCTCGCGCGCCAGCGAGGCGGTCCTTAGAGCGGAGACTACAGATCAGTGTTGCCAAATCGGCTTTTTAGAGCTAAGTCTGGTTTCTTTTTAATATCATTTAACTGGAAAATGAGTATTTTATATGGGGTCCGAAAGTATTCCTTTTTTCAAAATCATGTGGCTTGTTTTCTAGCTTTTTTCCTTGAAAACAGAAATATTAAAATCGATGTTGTAAATAGTCTTCACGGGTTTGCCGCCGGATCACGTTGTGCAAATTTCACAATATTTCCTCGGAGCAACCTAGCCACGAGCATGGCTGAACCACCTGAAGCTGTTGGACAGTTGCTCCGAGGAAATATTGTCGAATTTGCACGTGATCCGTTGGTAAAGCTGAGAAGACTATTTACAACACATCCGCCGGGAAAGCTTGAAGAGTCAATCAGTGTTGATTAAGGAACTCTTATTTGCACTGAACTAAAATTTCAAAACTCGCTTCAATATCCCATGAAAATGTATTATTAGACTGAATTAAAACATACAACAAAGCTAACTAAAATTGTGTTGGCGTGTGGTTTGGGCTCGTTAGCGTACAGATACACAAAACCAAAACCACAACTACGGAAAATAAACAGTTGAAAGCCTTACTGGAATGGCTGTTGCAGCATAGCAGTGTTGCAACTTCATAACAATGAAGGAAGCTGTTCCAAGCAAAGCAGACTTTGGTTTACGCAGGATGAATCAGAAGTGATACGCTTCACAGTTATAATAAACCATGTCCCAGCGACTGAACTGAGAGAGAAACAGCGAACTTCTATCCAATAGTTTGCTAAGTGAAAGACCTTTATTGCAGTCGCAAAAGACAGTATATAACTTATGTTTTTTGGAAAGTATATGTTTGCATAAGGAAATGTAAAACCTTGGTACACATTATATTTCAGTTACCGAGCCAAATTTAGACTCTCCTCTGTGATGTAAATGCGATTCGGTCCTCCCTGTTCAGCCACAATCCTTGATTAGTACATGATATTTATAGAGGAAAACAGAACTGTCGAGTGAAGGAGTGACAATATTGTAAACATATGATGTAAACAATAGTGATGATTGTGTAATATGTAAAATGATTGTATTATTGTGAAATCAGTAGAAAAACCGTGGTTAGTAAGAGCAGCGACCAACTGATTGATTAACAAAATGCATGGCACAGCAGAAGTGCTTGATAAACGCTCACTGCCGAAATTAGCTGATAGCGCGATTTTAATAGGTACAGCCTACAACGGACACTGTATTCTTTTATTAAACATTTATAGGCTGTGGATCCCCACGGCAGCAAAATCTTCTTGACTGGCTACATGCAACCGACTGTTTCCTCAGGTTCAACTTGTTATAGGGCCTGTATCGGCAGACACAGTCTGAGGACACCAGCGTGGATCCTTTGTAGGCGTCTAATATGTTGGCGGTGTGAAGCTGGGGTTACGCTGCCATTGTTAGCAAGTACGCTGTTGATCCCCGTGCTGCGTTGTGGCCGTAGAGCGGGGCTGTTAAGAGCCAGCGCGCAGGGTTATGAGAGACTGCTAGCCACAGCTATCAGTGTCTGCTACAGATTTCCAATAACGTTTCGCGATCCATTTCCCCGCTAGCACAGGGTGGTTACCTCGTTATCTTCTCACTCTCACCGGCAGTGCAGTTGACTCTTATCGTACCGCTGCCAGTCTGGCTCTTCCGTACGGTACGATCCATTTAGCCAGACAAATGAATCAGAGTAGGGAGCATATGGAGGTATACTCTGACAGCTTCAGAAAGTAAGTGTTTCGTTATTATAGGGAAGAAACCGATAGCACACGGTCAAAAGAGCACGTTACATCATACACTGAAGCGCCAAAAAAAAAAAAAGTGGTATAGACTTTCGTATTCAAATACAGAGATATGTAAACAGCGAGAATACGGCACTGCGATCGGCATCAAGTGTCTGGTGCAGTCGTTAGATGGGTTACTGCTGCTACAATGGCAGGTTATCAAGATTTAAGTGAGTTTGAACGAGGTGTAATAGTCAGCGCTCGAGCGATAGGACACAGCATCTCTGAGGTAACGATGGAGTGGGGATTTTTTTCTCGTACAACTATTTCCCATATGATGGTGAATATCAGGATTTTTTTTTTTTTTTTTTTTTTTTTTTTTTAGGAGACCAGGCAGCGACATCAACGGTCTCATCGGATTAGGAAAGGAAGTCGGCCGTGCCCTTTGAAAGGAACCATATCGGCATTTGCCTGCAGTGATTTAGGGAAATCACGGAAAACCTAAATCAGGATGGCCGGACGTGGGATTGAACCGTCGTCCACCCGAATGTGAGTCCAGTGTGCTATCCACTGCGCCACGAATATCAGGAATCCGGTAAAACATCAAATCTCCGACATTGCAGCGGCCGGAAAAAGTTCCTGCAAGAGCGGGACCAACGACGACTGAAGAGAATCGTTCAACCTGACAGAAGTGCAACACTTCCGCAAATTTCTGCAGATCTTAATGCTGGGCCTACAAGTGTCAGAGAGCGAATCATTCAATGAAACGTCATCCATATGGGCTTTCGGAGCCGAAGGCCCGCTCTTGTACCCTTGATGATTGCACGACACAAAGCTTTACGCCTCGCCTGGGCCCGTCAACATCGACATTGGACTGTTGATGACTGGAAACATGTTGCCTGGTCGGACGAGTCTCGTGTCAAATTGTATCGAGCGGATGGACGTGTACGGGAATGTAGACAACCTTATGAATCCATGGAGCCTCCGTGTCAGCAGGGGACTGTTCAAGCTGGTGGAGGCTCTATAATGGTGTGGGGCGTGTGCAGTTGGAGTGATATGGGACCCCTGATACGTCTAGATTCGATTCTGACATGGAACAAGTAAGCATCCTATATGATCACCTGCATCGATTCATGTCCATTGTGCATTCCGACGGATTTGGGCAATTCCAGTAGGACAATGCGACACCCGCACGTCCATAATTGGTAAAGAGTGGCTCCAGGAACACACCAAAGTCCCCAGACATGAACATTATTGAGCATATGTGGGATGTTTTGCAACGTTCAGAAGAGATCTCCACCCTCTCGTACTCTTACGGATTTATGGACAGTTCTGCAGGATTCATGATGTCAGTTCCCTCCAGCACTACTTCAGACATTAGTCGAGTCCATGCCACATCGTGTTGCGGCACCTCTGCGCGTTCGCGGGGGCCCTACGCGATATTACTCAGATGTACCTGTTTATTTGACTCTTCAGTATATAAATACACTCTGTGCAATACTTAAGGACGAGACAAATAAAATACCATACCACATTAACTACTCGGTGAAAGTGAATGGAAGTGCAGGAGCGTGTTGCCAGCGATCTCCAATCCGTCCACAGAAAGGTGGACATGGCGTGACGCCAACGTAACTCAAGCACCAAATGGGTCTGGCCCCACAACACAAGGAACTTAAGGAAGTGTGTCAGTCTGTGAGCAGTCACGGTGTACTGTGGTGGTGTTCTTTGTCCCAAGATGGGCCGAAGACATCGGAATGTCTTCACACGGGAAAGAAGCATTGGAAAATTGGAAGAAAGAAAAAGTGTAAGCCAGGAGACTGGTGTCGCTCAGGTATTGTTTCACGTGCATGGGGAGCGTTCCGAACCACAGGCACTGCTGTCTGGAGGAGAGGAGACGGTCGACCACGTTCAATTGCAACAGCAGAGGAACGCCGCACTGTACAACACGCAAGAAGGGACTCTGTAACCTCCCCCTCACTTATCTACCTTAATGACAGTGCAAAATTAAACCGCGTGCACCTAATGGAAATTTGGGAAAAGCAATCATCACCGAAGTTAATCTGTCGATAAAGAGGCAGGAAAGGGTTACATATAAATGAAAGGGAAAATGCAAATGAAATTGGTGGAAATTAATTTTGAAAAGGGGTAAAGTTAATAAAGAAAGTAAATGTGCGGTCGTTACGTTAACAATTAATTGGCGTTAATTAGATTTTGAGATTTGGGGAAAATTACGGTCGCCAGTCCTATGGACAACTACTATAATAACTGAAAATGAAAGATTAATGCACATATAATTAGCACTAAAAGCGTGGCAACTGAAGGTTGACACACGTGTTGTGTGAAAACTGAATGTTTGTCAGAAGTAATAAATTTCGCTACACTCTGACTTAATTTAGCAAAAGAATTAATAAAACCGGAAAATTGAAAGTTAATTTAGCGACTGAAATTAATAGTGAACTTTGTTTCTGAAGCACTACGAAATTCAATAAAATAAGGTTGGTCTTGGGCCACCTCAACAATCATTTCAAAAGCTACTTGAATCTACGCAATTTAGAAATAGGAGATTTAACTTTGAACTTAAATTAAATGATTCTGAACAATTAACAATAGTAAAATTTTGTACGTACCAAGCTGAGCTGCAGTCACAGGTAAGCTAAAATATGGTAACAAAACTCGCACTCTTAATTTGTGCTTGTGTAATCTAAATATTGTAGCCAGCTATGAATACTTTAACTGAACTTCGAAATTAAAGCAGTGAAATGGAACGATATTACTTTAATGCTGGCGTTTGAATTTCAACGACACTCAGGTTCATTCCGGAAAAGGAAGGAACCCTACTTGGTACTGCAATTGGGACAATGAGCAACATAGGTTCATGCTACGTTGCTGTAATTTTCGAGGCAAATTGAACAGTTTGTAAAGCTGAGGTCTGCCATACAGTTCTAAAACTTTACGTGCTTCCAGTCTTCCTTGTTGGTTGATTGAAGGTTTGGAGTCGTCGGTCGAGGGGGTGGCGACAGTCACTCTTTGTCGGCCGTCGCTGTTGCAGAAGCTGGATGTTGGCGCGCCTTCTTCTCGACGCTGTCACCAGGCGAAACGGGCTCTTGATGTGCGCCAGCTAATGCTTCCCGCCCGCGACACCGTGTCAGAAACTATCATAGCAAGTCGAGCGCAATTACATGCTGCCAAACCCCGAAAGCGCGGCAACTCGCGGGAGCGTCACACAACACACCTGCTCCACCGCCCTACTCCCGTCAGACTCCCTCTGCCCGCGCTCCATGCGGCAGAGTTAGCACTAACAAAGACCCTAAACACTTTGGTTCTCCACACGACCTATCGATGTAATCGTTCGATAGCATAGTTTTCCCTAGGCCTGACCCAGCGTAAAAATACAAATAATATTTACAAAACAAACCAATTATACATCGACATAAATGCATATATATATATATATATATATATATATATACAAGTAGTAGAACAATTACAGTATATAGAGACACAGAAATGTCATATCTTCAGGTAACAAAATAAGGAAAAAAATTTATAGTACAATAGATGGAAATAGGAGGATATGCATTTCCGGCGTTACAACCCACGTTAAACAGTAGGTGCAGCTGCAACCACGTTTAATAGGACTGTAAGGCATATGCAATTTCACGCTCCGCAGTGGCACGGCGATTGCAAGGGGGTGGTTTCTTTCCCCGATGGCCAATACGTTGTGTGCCGCTGGCACCTGCGCATCGGTGGTACCGTTTGCGATGGTGCCAAGAACATAGGGACTGGTCCACTTCCTCTTCTCGGATGAGAGCAGATTCAGTATGAGTTTTGATTCTGCATATGGCCTTAAGAGATGCTGGAACACACAATGCTCACAGGAACGTTGTGGAACATGATCTTTTTGATAGTCCAGGTGTTAAGGTGTGGGGAGGTATAATGTTGTATGGGTGAACTGACCTTTAAACCTTTGAACGTCTTACACTCACCTGTCAATGCTATTGCAACACTATTTTCCTTTACCACGGGCGTCTATTCAGATGTGCGTTCGACTTCTACTTCATCTGTATGGATGCCAATGCGTGACCGCATCGAACAACGCGGGTGGAGGACCTCGTGGAACGAGAGGATTTTCGCCGAATGCACTGGCCTGCCCGTTCCCACGAGTTAAACCTCATCGTACACATGTCTGATGCGGTTAGGAGACGCATTTCAGCACGTCCACGTGCACCCCAGCGACAATGCAGAAGCTGTCAACCGCGCTGGTGGTGGAATGGAGCGTCCTGTAACGAGGACTCCTTACCGACAACCTCGTGACCAACATGGGAACACGTTTAAGATAATGCACTGCCGCCCGTGGTGATCACATACCTTCTTAACAACCGTGTCCCGTCTTTTGTAATGGCCGTGGGACCATCACAAAACACAGTGACTTCAGAGTAATTATTGCTTCAAATGGTTCAAATAGCTCTGAGCACTATGGGACTTAACTGCTAAGGTCATCAGTCCCCTAGAACTTGGAACTACTTAAACCTAACTAACCTAAGGACATCACACACATCCATGCCCGAGGCAGGATTCGAACCTGCGACCGTAGCAGTCGCGCGGTCCCAGACTGTAGCGCCTAGAACCGCTTGGCGACTCCGGCCGTCAGTAATTATTGGCTTTGAATTAAAAGTGTCATTTCTGTTTCTTCTCTTATCGTATTTCCTTCAATTACCTTCTGTGCTATACTGCAGCAGTTCTTTTTACGAATGGTCCAAATTTCATCAGGATAGTTTACTTGGCAGTGACATATCTTGCGAAAGTCACTTACGTCAGTAAGTTTAGCACGCCAGTATATTTGGGGACAACACTAGGAAGTTGTTAAGGAAGGCAAATGGGAGATTTGAATTTAATAAAATGCTTCTGGGAATTTGCAGTGCATCTGTAAAGAAAATTGCATATAAGACACTACATCTTCATCTACATCTACATGATTACTCTGCAGTTCACATTTAAGTGCTTAGCAGAGGGTTCATCGAACCACAATCATACTATCTCTCTACCATTCCGCTCCCGAACAGCGCGCGGGAAAAACGAACACCTAAACCTTTCTGTTCGAGCTCTGATTTCTCTTAATTTATTTTGATGATCATTCCTACCTATGTAGGTTGGGCTCAACAAAATATTTCGCATTCGGAAGAGAAAGTTAGTGATTTAAATTCCGTAAATCACGTCTTTGCTTTAATGACTTCCATCCCAACTCGCGTATCATATCTGCCACACTCTCTCCCCTATTACGCGATAATACAAAACGAGCTGCCCTTTTTTGCACCCTTTCGATGTCCTCCGTCAATCCAACTTGGTAAGGATCCCACACCGCGCAGCAATATTCTAACAGAGGACGAACGAGTGTAGTGTAAGCTGTCTCTTTAGTGGACTTGTTGCATCTTCTAAGTGTCCTACCAATGAAACGCAACCTTTGGCCCGCCTTCCCCACAATATTATCTATGTGGTCTTTCCAACTGAAGTTGTTCGTAATTTTTACACCCAGCTACTTAGTTGAATTGACAGTCTTGAGAATTGTACTATTTATCGCGTAATAGAATTCCAACGGATTTCTTTTGGAACTCATGTGGATCACCTCACACTTTTCGTTATTTAGCGTCAACTGCCACTTGCCACACCATACAGCAATCTTTCCTAAATCGCTTTGCAACTGAAACTGGTCTTCAGACGGTAAATTACAGCATCATCTGCGAACAACCTAAGAGAACTGCTCAGATTGTCACCCAGGTCATTTATATAGATCAGGAACAGCAGAGGTCCCAGGACGCTTCCCTGGGGAACACCTGATATCACTTCAGTGTTACTCGATGATTTGCCGTCTATTACTACGAACTGCGGCCTTCCTGACAGGAAATCACGAATCCAGTCTCACAACTGAGACGATACCCCATAGGCCCGCAGCTTGATTAGAAGTCGCTTGTGAGGAACGGTGTCAAAAGCTTTCCGGAAATCTAGAAATACGGAATCAACTTGAGATCCCCTGTCGATAGCGGCCATTACCTCGTGCGAATAAAGAGCTAGCTGCGTTGCACAAGAACGATGTTTTCTGAAACCATGCTGATTACGTATCAATAGATCGTTCCCTTCGAGGTGATTCATAATATTTGAATACAGTATATGCTCCAAAACCCTACTGCAAACCGACGTCAATGATATAGGTCTGTAGTTCGATGGATTACTCCTACTACCCTTCTTAAACACTGGTGCGACCTGCGAAATTATCCAATCTGTAGGTACAGATCTATCGGTGAGCGAGCGGTTGTATATGATTGCTAAGTAGGGAGCTATTGTATCAGCGTAACCTGAAAGGAACCTAGTCGGTATACAATCTGGACCTGAAGACTTGCCCGTATCAAGCGATTTGAGTTGTTTCGCAACCCCTAAGGTATCTACTTCTAAGAAACTCATGCTAGCAGCTGTTCGTGTTTCAAATTCTGGAATATTCCATTCGTCTTCCTTGGTGAAGGAATTTCGGAAAACTGCGTTCAATAACTCCGCTTTAGCGGCACAGTCGTCGGTAACAGTACCATCGGCACTGCGCAGCGAAGGTATTGACTGCGCCTTGCCGCTTGTGTGCTTTACGTACGACCACACTAGTGCGACACATTCTAGTGTTCTAGCGTTGGAGACTTTACCATGTAGGCATGACAACAACATCGCACGATTTCAAAGTCACGTTGATGAGATCATAGCAGATCGATGTAGAGAGTATGAAACTGCAGAATGACGTACATAAAATCGGCCCCTGCGCTGAAAGGAATATGAATGAAGAAAATCAACGTACAGCATCGCTTTCTTACATTTTTATTATACATTTTCATTATTAACTATGTAATTAACCGTTTAAGTAACAGATTTACTTTATTAGTATCATAAGCATATTTTATAAAGGAATTTAAAGTCTGTGTTCAAAATGTTCTTTACCAAAGTCCAAGAAAGGTGTGCACGTCGAAGCATGTTAAGGAAAACAGTTTTCAGTACTCTTTGAGGAATGTTCGAAATTTCTTCACATATGTTGTTTTTTAATGTGTCAAGAGTTCTGGGATTGTTGCAGTAGACTCTAGCCTTTAGAAATCCCCAGAGGTAAAAGTCACATGGTGACAAGTCGGGAGAGCGGGGTGGCCACAAGCCCTTACGAATAGTCCTCTCTTCTGTAAAATCAGTACGTATTCGAACTACGGACAAATTCGATGTATAAGAAGTTGCACCATCTGCTGGAAATATGTACAAAAATTTTTCGATTGGATTTAACAGAGGCTAAAATTCTTTGTAGAGTTGCAAGTAAACATGTGTGTTGACAGTTTCGTTGAAGTACAATGGCCCGATAATTCTGTTGCCAGATACAGCACACCATACACCAATTTTTAAATCGTGTAACGGCTTTTGCAGTATGCCATGGGGATTCACTGTAGCCCAGTGTCTTGTGTTTTGTGAATTAACGTAACCTGACAGATGAAACCAAGGTTCATCCGTCGAAAATAGGAGTAACGGATCAAGATGTCCCACAGCGACATTTTCCAGCAACCAATTACAGTAATGTGTACGCTTACCCTTGTCCGCTTCTTTTATTCCCTGAACAACACTCACGCGGTAAAGTTTCATTTTTAAGCCACGAAGGATGCGTTGACATGACCTGCGAGATATTCCACATTGCTGTGATAATCATCGTTTTGACTTGTAGGGACTTCTTTCAATGTGTGCCGCCAAGTTTGCCACAACTTCAGGTGTACGTACAGTCGGTGCCTTATTTCTCTTTGAATTAACAACACTGCTTGTCGAACACCACTTTCTCAATAGATCCTGAATCGTTGATTTTGCAGGAATATTACTTTCAGGAAACTTTTCATGAAAAGTGTCACGAACAACTTTAATGGATTCAGATCGGACATATTCTTCAACAATGAACAAACGTTCTTCAGTGGAGTAAGGCATGACAATGAAGTACACGTTTTATAACGACTACTTTCCGTATGAACTACTCACACGCTACGGCTGTTGGAAGGTGGCAAAGAAACTGGCAAGCTAGTACTGCTATTCACGTGCGTTCGCAGTCCGCTTGGGGCCGGTTTTCTGTGCACAACTCTGTATAAGAAATTCTCGGTAAAGTTAAATCGAAATGCTTGTAATGAAGACGACGTAATCCTCTGCTGGATAAATTCAGACGACGTGTATTCTAGGAAGATTATGCTACCATTCGTGGTCATTGGCAGTCCTCTCAACAATATCAATGCACACGTTTCTTCGATTGTCCTTCTGCTCATTTGTAATGCTTTTCGTCACCATTTTGGCACAACCCTTTCGCATGTGCAAAACTTTGGTCAAACTTTGATGTACGAGGTAAGTGTTTAACAGGTCACCCATCATCCTTATCGTTAAACGTCGATTTTTCCTGATCTCACAAACGCATGCACACGTTCAACATTTTCGTCGGTTTTTGAAGTTGAAGGTCTGCCTGAGCGAGAGACATCTTCAACGTCTTCTCAGCTTTCCAGAAATGACTTTTTCCAGCGAAAAACTTGTGTTCTTTATAAGGATTATCCCCCAAGGCCTGTTTCAACTTATCAAAGGTCACAGTCGCAGATTCCCTTAGTTTAACACAAAACTTGAAAGCATAACTTTGTCCTAAATCCCGCTGTTCCATCTTCGCAACACACAACAAAAAGCACGGTTTCACAAACGGTGGTGTCAAAAATCACGTGATGGCTGTTTCGAGCTGAAACTCTGAGCGTCGGGAAGGGACGAACACACCAGCGTAGACAAGTAGAACAACACAGCGTTACCAGATCTCTCGCAGTGTTCTCAGTGTCATAACTTTTCTTACACACCTCCAACAAGAGAGCAATGTAGGTTGCTTAACTCCCTGGTAAACACATACTCTTCTTCCGACTACAAATACTTCTGAGGTTTCAGAAGACGATTGCGAGAAAACTACAAGGTAAACGCAAGTGGACAGTGGATCTTTCTAAGTTTTTAACTCATATAACGCAGCAAACATCAATACATGTATGTAATTAACTGAGGTCGCTGTGAATTGTCCAGGAAGGTGTGACACCAGCTCGTTTTGATAACCTGTTCATTGGGTTGCCTATCTGCAAGCACAGGCTAACTCCACGCGAATGTACGGAGCAGAGGGTTTGTATCACGGTATAAGTGTATATGTGGATGTGTGTGTGTCTGGGTGCATTTTATCACGGGATAATTATATCTTCTTATTTTTGCAATTATATTTTATGATTTGGGTTGGGATGGCTTTAAATATTGTGGGCTAGCATGAGACTTTTAATTAACTTATACCGCGAAAAAACTCGTACGGACATCGGCTGCCCCGAAGTACGTACGGTTTAATACACTCCTGGAAATTGAAATAAGAACACCGTGAATTCATTGTCCCAGGAAGGGGAAACTTTATTGACACATTCCTGGGGTCAGATACATCACATGATCACACTGACAGAACCACAGGCACATAGACACAGGCAACAGAGCATGCACAATGTCGGCACTAGTACAGTGTATATCCACCTTTCGCAGCAATGCAGGCTGCTATTCTCCCATGGAGACGATCGTAGAGATGCTGGATGTAGTCCTGTGGAACGGCTTGCCATTCCATTTCCACCTGGCGCCTCAGTTGGACCAGCGTTCGTGCTGGTCGTGCAGACCGCGTGAGACGACGCTTCATCCAGTCCCAAACATGCTCAATGGGGGACAGATCCGGAGATCTTGCTGGCCAGGGTAGTTGACTTACACCTTCTAGAGCACGTTGGGTGGCACGGGATACATGCGGACGTGCATTGTCCTGTTGGAACAGCAAGTTCCCTTGCCGGTCTAGGAATTGTAGAACGATGTGTTCGATGACGGTTTGGATGTACCGTGCACTATTCAGTGTCCCCTCGACGATCACCAGTGGTGTACGGCCAGTGTAGGAGATCGCTCTCCACACCATGATGCCGGGTGTTGGCCCTGTGTGCCTCGGTCGTATGCAGTCCTGATTGTGGCGCTCACCTGCACGGCGCCAAACACGCATACGACGACCATCATTGGCACCAAGGCAGAAGCGACTCTCATCGCTGACGACGACACGTCTCCATTCGTCCCTCCATTCACGCCTGTCGCGACACCACTGGAGGCGGGCTGCACGATGTTGGGGCGTGAGCGGAAGACGGCCTAACGGTGTGCGGGACCGTAGCCCAGCTTCATGGAGACGGTTGCGAATGGTCCTCGCCGATACCCCAGGAGCAACAGTGTCCCTAATTTGCTGGGAAGTGGCGGTGCGGTCCCCTACGGCACTGCGTAGGATCCTACGGTCTTGGCGTGCATCCGTGCGTCGCTGCGGTCCGGTCCCAGGTCGACGGGCACGTGCACCTTCCGCCGACCACTGACGACAACATCGATGTATGTGGAGACCTCTGCCCCACGTGTTGAGCAATTCGGCGGTACGTCCACCCGGCCTCCCGCATGCCCACTATACGCCCTCGCTCAAAGTCCGTCAACTGCACATACGGTTCACGTCCACGCTGTCGCGGCATGCTACCAGTGTTAAAGACTGCGATGGAGCTCCGTATGCCACGGCAAACTGGCTGACACTGACGGCGGCGGTGCACAAATGCTGCGCAGCTAGCGCCATTCGACGGCCAACACCGCGGTTCCTGGTGTGTCCGCTGTGCCGTGCGTGTGATCGTTGCTTGTACAGCACTGTCGCAGTGTCCGGAGCAAGTATGGTGGGTCTGACACACCGGTGTCAATGTGTTCTTTTTTCCATTTCCAGGAGTGTATTTTTCAAACACAACGCGTGACTCACCGCCTTCTAATAAATAGTTTGCGTGAGCGCTGCTATTTAGAAAAGAAAATATGCGTATTCTTACGCAAACTGTAATTATTAATATGGGTCTCAGGGGCTACTGGTTATTTATGCACCAAACTACATGAAGATTAACTGAGATATTGCGAAATGTAATGATTTTCAATATGTCTTGTTCGTTATTTGCAAGTCAAAACTAGAGAGAATCTCATCTGCCGTTAGGCGGCCAAAATGAAACATACTGAACTCATTCAGTGCTGTGAATTTTAGTAAATTTAATTTATCGCTACTGTCTTTAACTTTAAAATTAATGAAAGATCAAAATTGATAAGTCTCTCGCATTTACATCTAATAACATGAATCGTCAGCGTAATGGCCGACTAAATCCTGCTAGGGGAGATGAGCTCCCTGCATTACGAAGTTCTGTAAAAACTTTGTTAATTGTAATTAATGGTTGAGATCATGAGAGGTGACAACTAAGTCAATAATACACACTTTCTAATAATTTCTATTATATATTTCAAAATACAGATAAAACTTACGTTCATTATCAGACGGCACTAAATGGCGGCCTACCGCTAGACGAAACAAAACAGGAGAGATAGTTCAATCAAAGCATTGTCTCTGATCTTCATGTCCTATGTCACACAGAGATTATACAAAAAAACTGTGTTTTGTTAATTACATCGATATCTGTGTTTTTATAATAATAACTTACGTTTTTTACTATTTGTTATACATCGCGCACACGTACAGTCTTCAAATAATTTATAATTCACACGTCTCATACCAGAAACTTCCTTTCCCTTTCTCCAAATGACCATTTATATGACGTACCGTCACATTTGTTTACATGTTCTGACGTGCCTGTACGATAGTGCAACTACGCCACAACGGGTATTACCAATCGAAACTCGCAGAGGTGCTGTATCCACTGATGTGCGTCATTTTCCTGTAAGTCTTGCAGTTGTCGCGTGAAGTTTTAAGCAACGAGTGAAGGTGGCCATAGAGCAAGGTCGTTGTCTTGCTGAAGGGATACGGCACCTGAAGTGCACCGTAGGCACGGCTAAGGTCGCTCTGACTTGCTAGCAAATAACAGGAGGTTAACGACTGTTTGCCACGCTTTGTCGACGGAACATGAATACGTAATTCTCCTCTCTTGCTTACTCACTACATGGCATCCCGTAATTGTGCAGAACGCTATCTCATGTCAGATAACGCGACACTAACTTCGGTCCCCGGTCGACAACCGTTTAGTGTCGTCACATCGTGTCAGGTAACTGTACTCGCAACGAGCCACATATGCAAGAAATTAGGCAAATGGATTTTCATCTTATGATTGGAGGTTATGGCAGAGAGTTTAGTTATTCGAAATTACTTTGAAAAGCAGTAAACTTTACAATGTTAACAGTGTGTCCACTACATAGCTACGTTTTGTGTAGTTGTCATTACTCATTTGCACGACGCGGTATAGCCCTGTAAATTTGCTAATTTTCGTGCGGTATGGTATCAGTTTCCTCACATACATTTTCTAAAGGCCGGCCGCGGTGGTCTAGCGGTTCTAGGCGCTCAGTCCGGAACCGCGCGACTGCTACGGTCGCAGGTTCGAATCCTGCCTCGGGCATGGATGTGTGTGATGTCCTTAGGTTAGTTAGGTTTAAGTAGTTCTAAGTTCTAGGGGACTGATGACGACAGATGTTAAGTCCCATAGTGCTCAGAGCCATTTGAAGCCATTTTCTAAAGGAAAATATTGCAAGATTTATAACTGTGTATGGTTCCGTTTCTTCCAAGTTAATTTTTTTATAATTTTACGATAATTTTTATTTGATTTCTAACGTTGTAACATTTAATAACATACATATTAAAATGGACTATCAAGTTCCCGTTTGGGGGCGTAGCTGCAGCGTATAGTGCGACTCCCTGTGGGTAAGTAAGCACCGACACGTAGGCATACGATTGGTGTGGTGTTCGTGTCTTTCCGATGCGCGTGCGGTAAATGCGCAAACCTGAACTACGGCGACGTCGTTACCAAATGCGTCCGAACAGGACCAATGGCTCTGAGCACTATGGGACTTAACATCTGAGGTCATCAGTCCCCTATAACTTAGAACTACTTAAACCTAACTAACCTAAGGAAATCACCCACATCCATGCCCGAGGCAGGATTCGAACCTGCGACCGTAGCGGTCTCACAGTTCCATACTGAAGCGCCTAGAACCGCTCGGCCACACCGGCCGGCTCTTATTCTTATCTTGGCTGTCGGAGGACAAACGCGGGCAGACATCAATCAGAGACTGAAGAATGTTTATGGGGCAGCATGTCTGTCGAAAACCACGCATGTGCTGGGGTGCTGCTGCACGCCCTGATATCGTAAATCTCTTAATGCAGGGGTTACGTCAGTTCAGATCGGAGACAGTCGAGTACCCGCCACACAGTCCTGAGCTCTCCCATGCGATTATCACATTAAGTGACGACGACTTTTGTCTTAAGAGGATATGAAGCAGGCAGCTAGCGACTTCTACACACAGCAGAGAGCTGTGTTTTACCAAGCGAGTATCTTCAGCCTGGTGTGTCTGTGAGATGATTGCCTCAATTCTCACGGCGATTTTGCCAGTTTGGCACGCCGATTACGAACTGTGCAGCCTTAGAATGGAAACTTTTTGATCGCTCTTCATAAAATTCCAAATACTTTTATAAATCATTTATGCTACGCACCAAGAATTTATATTTCTTAAACATATCTAATATGTTCCTCCCCCCGTGAACCATGGACCTTGCCGTTGGTGGGGAGGCTTGCGTGCCTCAGCGATACAGATAGCCGTACCGTACGTGCAACCACAACGGAGGGGTATCTGCTGAGAGGCCAGACAAACGCGTGGTCCCTGAAGAGGGGCAGCAGCCTTTTCAGTAGTTGCAGGGGCAACAGTCTGGATGATTGACTGATCTGGCCTTGTACAGTAACCAAAACGGCCTTGCTGTGCTGGTACTGCGAACGGCTGACAGCAAGGGGAAACTACAGCCGTAATTTTTCCCGAGGACATGCAGCTTTACTGTATGGTTAAATGATGATGGCGCTCTCTTGGGTAAAATATTCCGGAGGTAAAATAGTCCCCCATTCGGATCTCCGGGCGGGGACTACTCAAGAGGACGTCATTATCAGGAGAAAGAAAACTGGCGTTCTATGGATCGGAGTGTGGAATGTCAGATCCCTTAACCGGGCAGGTAGGTTAGAAAATTTAAAAAGGGAAATGGATTGGTTAAAGTTAGATATAGTGGGAATTAGTGAAGTTCGGTGGCAGGAGGAACAACACTTTTGGTCAGGTGAATACAGGGTTATAAATACAAAATCAAATAGGGATAATGCAGGAGTAGGTTTAATAATGAATAAAAAATAGGAGTGCGGGTAAGCTAATACCAACAGCATAGTGAACTCATTATTGTGGCCAAGATAGACACGGAGCCAACGCCTACTACAGTAGTACAAGTTTATATGCCAACTAGCTCTGCAGATGACGAAGAAATTGAAGAAATGTATGATGAAATCAAAGAAATTATTCAGATAGTGAAGGGAGACGAAAATTTAATAGTCATGGTTGACTGGAATTCGGTAGTAGGAAAAGGGAGAGAAGGAAACATAGTAGGTGAATATGGACTGGGGCTAAGAAATGAAAGAGGAAGCCGCCTGGTAGAATTTAGCACAGAGCACAACTTAACTATAGCTAACACTTGGTTCAAGAATCATAAAAGAAGGCTGTATACATGGAAGAAGCCTGGAGATACTGACAGGTTTCAGATAGATTATATAATGGTAAGACAGAGATTTAGGAACCAGGTTTTAAATTGTAGGACATTTTCAAGGGCAGATGTGGACTCTGACCACAATCTATTGGTTATGAACTGTAGACTAAAACTGAAAAAACTGGTAGGAATTTAAGGAGATGGGACCTGGATAAACTGACTAACCCAGAGGTTGTACAGAGTTTCAGGCAGAGCATAAGGGAACAATTGACAAGAATGGGGGAAAGAAATACAATAGAAGAAGAATGGGTAGCTTTGAGGGATGAAGTAGTGAAGGCAGCAGAGGATCAAGTAGGTAAAAAGAGGCGGACTAGTAGAAATCCTTGGGTAACAGAAGATATATCGAATTTAATTGATGAAAGGAGAAAATACAAAAATGCAGTAAATGAAGCGGGCAAAAAGGAATACAAACGTCTCAAAAATGAGATCGATAGGAAGAGCAAAATGGCTAAGCAGGGATGGCTAGAAGATAAATGTAAGGATGTAGTGTAACAGTTCTGATACTAAATGTAACTGGATTTTCTCTTTTGATGCTAGTCAATTGTCAGGATGAGCATTCTAAAGCATTATGTCAGTGTGAAAATACTAAATAAATTAATTTTTCTCTCTTAAGAACATGTGGCAGGGTGGGTTCTTCCTTAGCTCGGATATGAGGTAGAATGAAACAGCATTTTTACATAAGATAACTTTTATTGAAGTTATGTACAACTGCTTCCTTACTCGATGTTCTGGATCGGAGAGCGGCAGCTGTGTCGTTTGCGAAGCCTTCTGCTGCGGCAGCGGCGGCGTCTGATTACGCGTGGCAGTGTGTATCTCGTGTCGCCGTCTCGCCCAGCTGACTAGAGACGCGCAGCGCGAGGTGGCCCGTTTAATTACTGCGAGCGAAGTCGTGCATCGGATGGTGATACCTTGGATGTGGCGTCCCAGTGTTTCTCTTCTCTAAGCGGCCGCGTGTGTTGTGCGTCGGCCAGCGGAGCGGCGCGCTGGGGAAGGCCAGTGTCCCGGACTCGAACAACGGACTCCCGCTTGCCAGTCTTCGGCTGTCAGATCTTCATCCCAGCTCGCAGGTGACTGCTGATGTGAGGCCGTCTCCTTCCCGTCTTCACGAGTCACCCGGGTACATAAAAATCAGACCTCAAATACCTTTTAACTTCTGTCTTCTGGCGCCGAGGCTGCTGCTTGCTATACCATTACAGCGGCGGACTTGGTGCGTCTGTGCATGATGTAGTCTCTACTTGCATGACAGTCTTCAGCACCGAAATTGACCGAAAACTACTGCTACTCTTCTCTTCTTCCTTCGTCTGTCAACCTCACTGCGTCTCGCGTATTTATTCACTTCATTTTACTGGAGGTGAACGACTTCACGGTCATTGCCTCTTCTGTCACGTTGAAAAGCTTCTCGAAGAATCTTCTTAACGTCGGTCGTTGGCTCTTGGAATGTAGGCGAGGGCCTTTGATCACATGTGACAACTGAGAAACACGTGAGCCGGTCGGACGATGCCCTGACGGCTGAATCGACAGCGTCCGCTTATGTGGAACTTGCCGACTTCATGGTCATTCTCTCTTCTGCTCTACTGTTCTGCCCGCTGTTTGCCAGTGTGTAATTCTTCTAAACTAAACGAAGTTTTTCATTTATATTCTAATTTCTACTTCACTTTGATTTCACTACTTTATTTACTTAAGTACCACTCAACAGTAGAGGCTTATCTCACTAGGGGTAAGATAGATACTACCTACAGGAAAATTAAAGAGACCTTTGGAGAAAAGAGAACCACTTGTATGAATATCAAGAGCTCAGATGGAAACAAAGTTCTAAGCAAAGAAGGGAAAGCAGAAAGGTGGAAGGAGTATATAGAGGGTCTATACAAGGGCGATGTACTTGAGGACAATATCATCGAAATAGGATAGGATGTAGATGAAGATGAAATGGGAGATATGATACTGCGTGAAGAGTTTGACAGAGCACTGAAAGACCTGAGTCGAAACAAGGCCCCGGGAGTAGACAACATTCCATTAGAACTACTGACAGCCTTGGGAGAGCCAGTCCTGACAAAACTCTACCATCTGGTGAGCAAGATGTATGAGACAGGCAAAATACCCTCAGACTTCAAGAAGAATATAATAATTCCAATCCCAAAGGAAGCAGATGTTGACAAATGTTGTTGTTGTTGTTGTTGTGGTCTTCAGTCCTGAGACTGGTTTGATGCAGCTCTCCATGCTACCCTATCCTGTGCAAGCTTCTCCATCTCCCAGTACTTACTGCAACCTACATCCTTCTGAATCTGCTTAGTGTATTCATCTCTTGGTCTCCCTCTACGATTTTTACCCTCCACGCTGCCCTCCAATGCTAAATTTGTGATCCCTTGATGCCTCAGAAGATGTTCTACTAACCGGTCCCTTCCTTTTCTCAAGTTGCGCCACAAACTCTTCTTCTCTCCAATTCTGTTCAATACTTCATCATGAGTTAGGTGATCTACCCATCTAATCTTCAGCATTCTTCTGTAGCACCACATTTCGAAAGCTTCTATTCTCTTCTTGTCCAAACTATTTATCGTCCATGTTTCACTTCCATACATGGCTACACTCCATACAAATACTTTCAGAAACGACTTCCTTACACTTAAATCTATACTCGATGTTAACAAATTTCTCTTGTTCAGAAACGCTTTCCTTGCCATTGCCAGTCTACATTTTATATCCTCTCTGCTTCGACCATCATCAGTTATTTTTTTCCCCAAATAGCAAAACTCCTTTACTACTTTAAGTGTCTCATTTCCTAATTTAATTCCCTCAGCATCACCCGACTTAATTCGACTACACTCCATCATCCTCGTTTTGCTTTTGTTGATGTTCATCTTATATCCTCCTTTCAAGACACTGTCCATTCCGTTCAACTGCTCTTCCAAGTCCTTTGCTGTCTCTGATAGAATTACAATGTCATCGGCGAACCTCAAAGTTTTTATTTTTTCTCCATGGATTTTATACCTACTCCAAATTTTTCTTTTGTTTCCTTTACTGCTTGCTCAGTATACAGTTTGAATAACATCGGGGATAGGCTACAACCCTGCCTCACTCCCTTCCCAACCACTGCTTCCCCTTCACGTCCCTCGACTCTTATAACTGCCATCTGGTTTCTGTACAAATTGTAAATAGCCTTTCGCTCCCTCTATTTTACCCCTGCCACCTTCATAATTTGAAAGAGAGTATTCCAGTCAACATTTTCAAAAGCTTTCTCTAAGTCTACAAATGCTAGAAACGTAGGTTTGCCTTTCCTTAATCTTTCTTCTAAAATAAGTCGTAGGGTCCGTATTGCCTCACGTGTTCCAACATTTCTACGGAATCCTAACTGACCTTCCCCGAGGTCGGCTTCTACTAGTTTTTCCATTCGTCTGTAAAGAATTCGTGTTAGTATTTTGCAGCTGTGACTTATTAAACTGATAGTTCGGTAATTTTCACATCTGTCAACACCTGCTTTCTAATGTATTATATCTTTATTCACCAACGAAAAGACATCATTGTACAGAGTCGTGTTACATAACACGTGATTATTTGTCGAAAAGATGTGTTAAGGGAGAGTTGTATCTAAGACTGCTTGAAGACTGGCTGGAAAAAATGTATTCACAGGATCAAAACAGAATGTATTTGTTCAAAACCGATTATTTTGAAATATCTGATCAACATGTTGTACCTGAATCCGAAAATTCTCCATTGTTTTGGGGACTATGCTAAACACCATTTTACTGTCACACTGAAATATTTTTTATAGTGGTTAGGCGAGAATGAGTGGGTTTGCAACTTGTTATTTTAGAATAGCTCAGTGTTTTCACACTCCATATTTGTTTTTTTAACTCGAGGTATTCCGTATTTCCTTGGCAAAAGTAGCTGCCGCGCTCGGCCGATGTATCTGCCGCCACTCAGCGTATCGTAGGATGGTAGCGGGTGTAGAGCTCAGCCAACTTGAAAATAGCTTCCAGATGGCGAAGGGCAGGCATTCGTTGCCATTGGCCACATCGATCGACATTATCCGGCTGGAGATCAGAGCAAGTTTCGTCGCATTTAATAGGCCTCGGGAACTTGCTCTCGTGCGCGCAACACACACACCGGCGGCAGTGAATGTCTCGCTGTTAAGTGATTCGCATAAAGCAGAGCACGACCAGGCGCACAAAAGTACTTCAACCGCTGGTATGGATCTAATCGCGGATGGCGTGCGTCTGAATCCTGGCATTTTACAACACTCTTATTTCTCGGCTCACCATAAATTCGGTCTTCTGATGCTCTCGATAACGGCATAGTACTCTAAGGCCACTTTAATTTTCTGCGTGGTGTGCTAATAAACGGCTAATAAAACCTATAGTAAAAAAAAAAAGTGAATTTCCACGTTCCGACCCTGGACGGGCCAAACAGACCCGACCGACCGCCGTGTCATCCTCTGCCTATGGTGTCACCGTTTGCGGTAGGAGGGGCACGTGGTGAACACACCGCTTGCCCAGTCCTTGTCGGGTTTCTTGACCTTGGATCCGCCACTAATCGGTCGAGCAGCTCTCCAGTTGTCCTGAGGAGGTGGCGAGGCTAAGTGCGTTTCTTACAAGTCCTCCCACCAAGGAAAAATCCCTGGCAGTACCGGGTCTCGAACCGGGTCCTGTACATGGCAGTCTGCTGCGCTGACCACTCAGCTAGAGAGGCGGACAAAACTTTTACTACCTAGAATACACAGTAATACCACACGTAACTAATGATAGCAAAGGTCGTTCTAGTCTATTATTATTATCAAAGTAGAATTTTTATAATTGATTTGCTAGACATTGGACTTTGCTGGATCTAATGTCATGCCATAGACACCGAATTAGATCACACGAAATTACGAGGGTCACTCCAAAAGAAATGCACACTATTTTTTTACAGTCCATCTTTTATTCTACATGTTTGAAAGTTTTACAGTGCGTAGATACATCCTTTAGGAACAATATTTTCATTTGTCCGCATAATTTCCATCCCTCTCAACTGCCTTACGCCATCTTGGAGCCAGCGCCTGTATACCCACACGGTAAAATTCTGGACCAACCTGTTGGAGCCACTGTTTGGCAGCGTGCACAAGGGAGTCTTCATCTTCCCAAAGAGATGACAGTACTGTTCCAAAAGTTCACTGCATACCGTTTTTCTTGTTTCTTTGTGAGCCACTGTCAACATCTTGGCAACCGACTTGGCACAAACGTTTTTTAATGCCAACACTTTCAGTATTCTACAAAAACTTCCTTCCCCTATCCCAACGTAGCGTGACAATTCGTTCACTGTGCTGCGTCTGTCAGTAGTCACCAATTCGTTAACGCTCTGCACAGTGTCTGCAGTGTGTGCAGTACGAGGCCTCCCGCTGCGAGGACAATCCTCAATATTGCCGTGCCTACTTTCATCACGTAACCTGCTTTCCCACCGACTAACTGTACTGCGATCGACAGCAGGATCTCCATACACCTTTTTCAACATCTTGTTGATGTTTCCCACTGTCTCGTTTTCACAGCACAGGAATTCTATGACAGCGCGTTGCTTCTGACGACCGTCCAGTGTAGCAGCCATCCTGAAGACATGCTGTGACGGCGCCACTCGCGGGAACAGGTTGAACTAAGTTTGAAAACAAGCAGGAAGGATGTATCTATACATGGTAAAACTTTCACACATGCAGAATTAAAACTGTATTTTTACAAAAATGGTGTGCATTTCTTTTGGAGTGGCCCTCGTAAATGACAATAGGACAAGGAATACGCCTTAAGTAAGACACATTTTCGGTTTCGTTTTACCCAGCCATGTTTCAGCATTTTTTGTGCTATTTTCAGTGGGTTGCTTTATTTTCTTACTATAAAACTGTTGTTACATATTAATATTTAGAGAAACTTTTGGTTCAAGATATTTACAATTGTGAATGAACAGTTGTTGTAAAATATTATACATCATTTCTTTACAGTTCACATTTGAGGTGTGAATTAACGACCTAAAGCACCTTATGTTGTTTATTACATTATATCTAAAGTTCTAGTTATAGCTTGATTGGCAAAAAGAGTGGACGTCTGCATTAGTTTACATACCTTACATGAAGCTATTCGGTATTTATGTCGGTAGCTAGTCTGCTACACAATCTACAACTTGTCATCTGCAAACAGCAAGACGTAATTTTTGTTTTTCTGTTTATTATGCATTTACGAACGGAAAAGAGTATATTATCATGGATTTTTTTTGTTTTTTGTGTGTAAAAAATCTCCAAGTGGTCGTCCTTGTCCGGGGCCAGGTCGTTCTCAACGAGCACCGCTGCCTGCAATAAGGTACAGTGCTTACATTGTTGCCAAGTCTTTCTGCAGTACTGCAGAAGGAGCATCCAGTTTCTCGTAGCCCTATTACACGATCTCGTTCAAGCTTAGTGAGGTGTGGGTAATGGCTACTCCGTCACATTAAATGCATTCTTGACCAACATTGACTCACCACGCCAAACGTCAAAGGTAACTAACGCTCGTGGCCGTTACGGCGTGTATTTAAAGGAAACATAATTCGCATTCTCATAGTGGAGCTACTTGCGCCACTCTTCTTCGTTTGGCGTGAAATTTGAATAAACCTCATCTTTCAGATGTGGAAACATGCCTTCCAATTTTGCTTTATGTCGCACAACTCGTTACCGGTGTTGCGATTTTTTGCCGTCAGCTACATGATTACGACCATCTATGGGATGCATTACAGCAGCAATTCTCTGTGGAACGATTCTAACAAGCATAGGTTCGGAAGCCACTGGTTTACCTGGTACGGCGCGATACGACTGAGTACATAAACACCATATAAAAGAGGCCCTGAGGATCCCAACTGCATATATGCGGTTGAGTACAAACACAGCATAAGTGCTGCTCGTGGCCACTGTTCATAGGAAGGAAGGCTTCAGTACCTGTCGTCATAAATGACCATGCACATCCAAAACCCTCAGCCTTATTTCGAATGCTTTGAAAACATTCGGTCCCGGAATTTATTGACACTATCAACAAAGTTGGAACACACCAAAGATTTTTAAATATCCCTACAGAAGAAATCCAAGGGTTCAAGTTGGGAGTCCTGGGAGGTTGTAGTACTGGTGATCCATGACCGATACAATTTTTGTCAATATACTATTTACAAGTACTTAGGTATCCAAAATGATGATAAAATCAAACGATTGCAGTTTATCACTTTGTAATTTGCGCCGCACTCGCGGTGTTTCGAAACAGACGTAGCCATAGACATGGACAGTGTTGCAAAATAGGCATATTCACATGCGTATATGTCATATCGAGAAAACTAGTGGTCTCCAGGCTTATGTTCATTAGGATCATTTGCTTGCTTCGTTGTTCTCTATCAGCTCCTTTCGTCTGCGCCTCAATGGTCTCCCATCTCGAGGGTACACAGATGGCGACGGTGGGGCCCGAGCTGAGCACGCAGTGCTCCCACTTACTTCTGCCAAACTCCATCTACCTATTTACCTATTGGCCACCCTTTGCCAACAATTGCTTTTTTCAACCAGAAGGGTAATGGGTCTGAAGGCCTAAAGGTGTGTTTACTTTTCAGACTCTTTGTCACCAATCCGTTAAAGAAGCAGGCGTGGCGATTAAGCTTCATTACCCTCAAGCTCAAAGTACATCGTGGCTATATGTTCCAGAAATACCTCATGATCTGCTCTCCAGAAGGGAGCAACTTTGATGTCTGCGTCTACAAGAGAAAAATGTATGAATGAGAAGATTAAGAGCACACAGGTCTGCACTTATAACTGCCGTTACCTGTTAGTCAGTGACAGATCAGAAGAAACTGGGGTTGAACTGTAAAAGATCATCTGGAGTATCGTCGCTTTAAGAGAAGAGCGACGCAAAAAAAAAGGACTGTTTCAAATGGTTCAAATGGCTCTGAGCACTATGGGACTTAACATCTGTGGTCATTAGTCCCCTAGAACTTAGAACTACTTAAACCTAATTAACCTAAGGACATCACACACATCCATGCCCGAGGCAGGATTTGAACCTGCGACCGTAGCGGTCGCGCGGCGGACTGTTTCCTTCTGAGATGTGGAAATATGTTCTCTTAGTGTGATGAAGCCGGTGGGGAAAAATGGAGTCGGGTTCATAATTAACACAACATTGTTGATAAGGTATCGATATCAGAAGGGACGTCAGGCAGAACAGCTCGATTGGTTTTAAGCATTTCGTCGAAGTGCAAAATTCATATTGTGCAGGTGTATGCTCCCACTTCAATTCACACAGAGGAACAGGTTGAATCGTTCTACGGAACGTTATCGAAACACGTAAAAAAGGGATTACCTCTTTAAATTCGATGTTGGTGTAGGTAGGAACACACAAATAGGGTCAGAAGGTAGTTGGAAAGTATGATTCGGCGAGTGAGCGAGTAGTGCAGTTTGCCATATTTACTAAAATTCCTATAACGAACGCGTTTTTCAAAAAGCATCCTTACTGGAAATGGACATGGAGAAGCTCCAGGTCCAATACAAAAAATGAGATACACTTTATACTGTCGAATTCTTCTCATATTGTTAAAGATATCTATGTTTTAAACAAATTCAACTCTGGCAGTGGCCATCTACTAATGAGAGCAAGGACTGAGTCAAATGCAAGGAAAGAAAGGTATCAATTTCTGAGACCGAAGAGGAATACTGTTAATTTCATAAATCTTGAAGGAAACAAAGAAAGCCTCCAACAAGTCCTCGAGCAAAAATTTCAAGATTGGGTGGAAGAAGATACGGCAAGAGCGTAATATTCTTTGGGGAAAGCTTAGGTTGTATGGTATTAATGGGATTAAAAAATCTAGTTTGATTAATTCTCAGTAAAAATAATGCAAAAGTTATGCTGAATAATACAAAAAACACTGGAAGGAGAGTAAATTACAGCGAATTTCGAGTGTACAGTGGTTTGTGCAATAACATTTACTTCTCAGTTTGAGATTACAGAGCGATAAAGTGTCTCAGAGCGCTGGTCGGTGGACAGGGTAAGCGCGCGCCATGAAGTGCCGACGCCCCATCAGGAAGTCCTGATATGGCCAGCACAGGTCAGCGGAACACGGCCGTGTGCTGCGCTGGTAGCAGCACGGGGACGCGAAGGCGCTGCCAGCTGAACGGTCTGCGGTAACTCAGCTCAGCCCTCTCGTACACAGCCCACTGCGTGCGCAATTGAGACAGCCGACTGTGTTAGTTATTCTGTTTGTTGTGCTATAGTGAATACGGTATTCCGCTCTTTTTTTAAAATTAGAGGAACATCCATTTGTAGAAAACTGCTTAAAAATTCTATGGAAAACCTTATTGACAAATTCTCCCGTGGCTGTCTGACAGGAATATTTGCAACTTTGTGTCTTCTGGAAACGGTACAAAAGTCTTTTTATGTATTTTAAATGTTGAGTCGCTCAGATATATAAGGTACAGGAATAGACCCAAAATAATGGAGACCTCTGGTACTCCTTTCGTAATTTCTAACGATTCGCTGAAATTTACTCTCCTTCCAGTGTTTTTTGTATAATTCATCACAACTTCTGCCTCATTTTTACTGAGAATGAATCAAACTAGATTTTTTAATCCCATTAATACCACAAAACCTAAGCTTTTACCAGATAATATTACGACCTACACGTTTCAATGCTTTGGACAAACCACAAAAATCTCAAGTGTTGATATTTTGTTATTTAGAACAGGTAATATTTGGCGAGTAAAAAAATTATGATGTGTATTGGATAAACAACTACGAAGCGATTAACCCTTAAACCAGTTTCTCTCAAGAAATGTTTCTTACGAAAAATAGTACAAATTTCAGTTTTGCATCAGTCAGTTATGTATAAACATGGAGTTTTAGTTTTTCGGAGGTATCCACATAATATATGCAATGCTTTTGATATTAATTTGTACGATTTCTGTATCAATTATGAAACTTGTCTACATCTCCATGATTTTATTTCTTGAAATATGAAGTATATTTAAGCTGGAGTCAGTAAATGTTACCAACGTTCTTTCATTTGTTCATCTCTTCATTTCCAGTGACACAAAATTAATCTTCATTCTTAAAAGTTGCTTCATTCTATGGCTTGCTGTGTGGGGCTACTAAAGGAACTACCACGTATTAAATCTAACGAAGCAAGATGTATCCAGAACCCATCAATAGAGCACTTCCTACCCGATTAGCTACTCGACTACTCGCTGCCTACAAAACAATAAAAGAAAAACTAGCGGTGCCAGTCTCTCGATTACCATTGCATTCATGTTTAAGGCACTGAGTAGAGCAGGCACCGAAACCATTAACAATCCTGTTTACACTCTCGAGGATTTTCAAATATGGGCGAAAAACACATTGCACTGTTTAAAGATTGTTGTGGGCTCGCCTCGTCCTTCACAAATACACACAAACAGTTCCAATATTAGCCCTGCTATAACTTTACCGACCCTTCTACCAAAAGGTTTCCGGTGCCTTATTCTAGTGGTATTTTATAAAGGGCAGGAGTATGGTGGGCGAAATTTTTTATACTCTTATTTTGTAAATAATGAGCTTAAAAAGTTGCTGTAAGTGAAAAGCTAGTTAAATATCGTTTGGTTGCTTCTATTTTGTTTTCTTTTTAACTTTTATTTCTTGATTTATTTGGCTTTTCATGACCCTTGAAGCCACCAGAGACAAATTTATTTCATCTTGAAAAGAGTCATTATTTGTATAATTTACAGAACTCTGCTTTGAAAACACACAAAGAACTGATGATTTATCATAGTGGCTACAAAAACGATAGATTATGTGGAAAGGTTCTAAATTACTATAAGGGAACCCTGTACAGAATAAAAAAGTTTTTAACTTATTCTTGAGAATCTGTTATTTGTCACTTGTAACCTTCATTTCTGATGAAAGGTTATTAGAAACAGAGCTTTGAGGTTAGTGCACACATTTTTGTGCAATGCCTATGGGCGTGTATTCCACATTCAAAGAGTCTAGTGCTCATTGAGTGATATGAGGCTGGTTGGACTGACGTAATAATATGCAGCAGTAGCGGCTGCGGGTTGTGTTGTTTAAGCCTCAGTAGTGGCTGGCGAGCAGCCTTTCGTGTCTTACAACGTATGTGCGTCTATACACTCGTTGCGTGTATCAGAGGCACAATATTCAGGATATACAGTATTTCACCAACTGTCAGAATGGGAAAACTGTGTCTTATGATTGCTACTTGTCAATAAATTGATTGTTATAAGTCCATCCACTAACCTGACGGCGTGGTTCCATTCTGACTTGGAATATATTGACTAAATTAAAACCGAACGTGACCGTGAAGATAGAAGAGTAAAGTGGCGACTACTATAGTCCATAATTAATGCACACATTTTATTAACCGCAAATCCCACGCAGAACCTTACGTACAGGGGTGGTAGAGCTGGAATTCCGAGACACTTCAACAACGGTCCTTACGAAGTTTACGGACTTCCATCGCAGATCGTTCTGGCCGAAATTTCCTGGGCTAAATATATTGTCTGTGTTTACACTGAAGTTAATAATTACCTAGGTCAGCAGGCATTACCATTCAAGCCTAACTGCCGATGGCAGTGCATATTACTTCGGCAGCGAAGACACGAGCAGACAATGTCTGCAGGAGATTCTGAAAGCGATGTTTTGATGCAACCGTGGTTTCCCTAAATCGGTAAAAGGAAATTATGACTTGACAAAACTGCAATCGTCCGGTCATAACTGTGGGTACTACGATTGCTCTGGGAGATGGCTGAACATATGAAACATTAGTTCACTTTATTACAAGAACGACAGAAAGATGCACTTAACTTTATACAATACACTGCCACAAGAATGAGCCGAATATTCATAACTGGCTTTGAACAGGAAAGCACCACTTGATGCACAAAAGCTCTTCTCTAACAAGCTCAACGTTTACAAAAATAAAAATACAGTTCCATGTGACACCTGAGTAGCACAGATGTCCAAACTAAATGAAGTCGACTGCTCCATCAGAGGTCACGAACGGGGGGGGGGGGGGGGGGGGGGGGAGTGGGTCCATGTTCCGCTCTATATTCTGACCTCTGAGTGTCCGCGGTTTGGTGCTGAGAGAGAGGGCGTGTCTTCAAGGAGCGCCTCTCATTAGTCGGTGCAGACTTCACTAATGTCTGTGGTATCGGCCTTTGGCGTTGCACCGCGATCTTAGGACGATACCGCACAGAGATGGTTCCTTGATCTACTTCCTCCCTCACCCTTCCATTACCCGAGCTTGTAAATCTTCTTTAGGAAAGTGAAACTAAAAAAATGTTTTTAATTATTTAATTTGTTTGAAACATACATTTAATTAATGTGGAGTAATTATGAGAGAGGTAAAAATAAGGTTTTGAAAATACTTTAATTATTTTTTAAGGTAGCTGTGGTCTCAGTAAAAGTTCACTGTTGGACACCACCCATACTGACTGTGCCAAGTAGATCTGACAATCAGAATTCACCACCACTGCATCCTTCGTCTCATCATCAACGAATTCAACATTCAGAATTGTCAGATGCCAGCTACTACGTCTGAGGGCGTATTCATCGCGTATATCACTGCCAATATTGCCAGTTGACTTTAGGTTCAAACTATGCTTTGCGCTGTCACGCCTATGGCGGTAGGATCGTAACGCTGAAGTAGCACTTTCCCCATTCTGATAATACAGCTTCACTAAAAGCGAAAAGCGCCTTTTCAGGTAACGTCAACATGCTGCGACTGCTGGCGCATCTGATTCTCTCTCTCTTTTTTTTTTTTCCTTTATTGATTTTCAATTCCCCCGAAGGGAGCGGGCTGGCAGCAGCTTAGTACGCTGCCCTACAGCCTATAGACTTTTTTTAAAAAAACGGGAGAAGAAAAGAAACAAGAAAAACAGGTGATAAAATGGTGACTTAAAGTGTAAAATGGTGGAAAAATACGGAAAGTTAAAACAGAAAGCAAAAAGGGTTGGCAATGTTAATAAAATACACAGGAATCAGACAAGTAACATAGTAGATACACAATTAAAAAAAATGGTGACAGTCTAGTGTCTGTTCGCAAGAGATAAAAAAATCACACCCAGCGACAGTATGATGGCCGTTCGCAACACTTCCCAAAAGACACACACGGAACACTCAGTGTAAAAACACTCACTGTAAAATACTGTACGAAAATGGCGGCACAAAGATGACACTCCCGAGCAAAAGACAGATGGGTGGGGGGGGCCTGGAGGAGGGGGAAAAACAAGGAGGGAGGTGAGGAAAAAACGAAAAGGGGGGAACCAGGGAGGGAGAGGACTCATAAGGGGGGAGAGGGGCAGGGCAGACGCGAGAGGGAATGAGAAGAGGCAGAGGAGGGAAATGCAAAAGGACTTGAGGGAGAGAAGGGGGCAGAGAGAGGGGAGGTGGGGAAAAAAAGAGGATGGAAGGGGGGGAGAGGTAGCCCAGGAAAAGGACAGAGGAAAGGAGGGGGAGTGAGGATCAGAGTTGATTGGAGGGATAAATGGAGGGAGAGAGGGCATCATCCGGGAGGGGGAGCTGATGGAAGCCACCTTGGGAAAGGAGATGAAGGGTGTAGAGATGGAGGGTAGGGGGATACAACAGTGAAGACGTGGCAGGGAGCGGGGATGGGAGAGGAGAAGAGTAACCAGGGGGTGAGGGGGATCAAGGCGGCGGGAGGTGTAGAGGATGCAGATATGTTCGAGGAATAGGAGTAGATGGGGGAAAGGAATGAGGTCATAGAGGATCTGCGTGGGGGACGGGAGGCATATACAGAAGGCGAGGCGGAGTGCATGACGCTCAAGGATCTGGAGGGACATAGAATTTGGGGGGGGGGGGGGCAGATATCCAGGCGGGACTGGCATAACAGAGGATGGGACGCATTAAGGATTTGTAGGTGTAGAGGATGGTAGAGGGGTGCAACCCCCATGTCCGGCCAGAGAGGAGTTTGGGGAATCAGAGGTGGTTGTGGGCTTTGGCTTAGATGGAGCGGAGATGAGGGATCCAGGTGAGGTGACGGTCAATGGTGAGGCCAAGGTAGGTGAGGGTGGGGGTGAGGCAGACAGGATGGGCGCAGACACTAAGGGAGAAATCCAGGAGCCGGAAGGAGCGAGTGGTACGACCTACGATGACTGCCTGGGTCTTGGAAGGATTGATTTTCAGGAGCCACTGGTTACACCATGCAGCAAAAAGGTCAAGGTGATTCTGGAGAAGGCGTTGGGACCGTTGGAGGGTAGGAGCGAGGGCGAGGAATGCGGTGTCATTGGCATATTGCAAGAGGTGTACTGGAGGGGGGGGGGGGGGGGGTTGGGGCATATCTGTCGTGTACAGGAGGTAGAGGAGAGGGGAGAGGACAGAGCCCTGGGGCACACCTGCAGAGGGGTAGAAGGTGTGGGAATTGGCATTATGGATGGTAACATAGGAGGGATGGCTGGAGAGGAGATTCTCTCTCTCATTACAGTTCCTTTTATAAACGATTCTCATGCGCAGTCACTGACATTTTGCTGTCCAGCGCCATCTGTCGGACATTTTGAGAACTTCGTTTTTATTTTTTTTTTGTTCTAATAAAACCCCATGTCATTCCAAGCAGGTGTGTCAATTTTTACCTCTTTATCTGCATTATTCCGTGGTTTATTAAGTTTTCAAATTTATACTGACTTTTTGATCACCCAGTACATTGGGTCGACTTTTACATGTGCTTTCTCGTCAGATTTCCCTGTTTCATGTGATGCCGTTGCCCCTACTGTATCTTTATTGGTATGGATTTTACATATACGCCGTCTGAGAAATAATTTGCAGTCTTTGAGTTTCCGGCACGGTGGCACCGTCACGCCAAGCGTGTACCTGCAACGACCACTCACCTAGTGGAAACCAGTGCCAGTAGCCTGCTGCTCATCTGACAGCTGGCTTGCGTCGTAACTTGTGTATTCCGCCAACAGCCGAGGCTGATGTGTCTTCTGCAGATCAGACAGACAGCCGGTACCGCCTCGCGAGCTATGCTCCTCTGTGCGGGACTCACGCCGCTTCATCTGTCAAACCAACGCAAGTCTAGCCGCTCTTGTCCTTACAAGGTCATCCACTCAGGTACAGGACAATCTAGCCAGTAAGCTTCGTCTTATTCAAAACCTCTCTGCTTTCAATCGGAGATTAAAGTTTTATCTGTTATCATTGACGTAATAACCCTCTTGGTACATATACCTGTCCTTCTTTTGCCCAACAGCAAAACGGTATCTCCGCTTTATTGTCAACAATATCGCTGTCTGTTTTCCCTTTTTCACTTTGCCTTATTTGCTGACTTACCTAATTATTTCTCGGTGTTTTCCGGACCATTCAACTCATTCTTCAGATTTCATTCCTTCTTACTCTACGTCATTACTGCCAACCGACAGTTACGCTACGTAATGAGGAAGTTCATTAACATAATGTTAAGAACACTACTGTACATCGGGTATTTGTTATTTAGCTAATATTATTATTATTATTATTATTCATTCTTACTATTATTATTGTTGTTATTACATACATCAAAAAACGTTTCTCATCACCACGGTGCACGCGGTTCGTGGTCTTGTGGCAGCATACCCGCTTCCCGCGCTCGGGGTCCCGGGTTCGATTCCCCGCGGGGTCAGGGATTTTCTCTGCCTTGAGATGTATGGGTGTTGTGTGCCTTTCATCATCATTTCATCCTCATTCACTTACAAGTCGCCGTAGTGGCGTTAAAGGACTTGTGGAGCGGCGACCGAACCGCGCCGCAAGGAGTCTCCCGGCCACCAATGCCATACGGCCATTATTATTATCACCACGGTTCCGAGAGTTTCGGAACCTGCACAGAAAATTGGAATAGAGATCAACATAAACATCGTTTCCGCCCTTTTTATTGCTCATGAAAACCACACATTGCATGTTGTACCACCAAACAGCGAGACCTTCAGAGATGGTGGTCCAGATTGCTGTACACACCGGTACCTCCAATACCCAGTAGCACGTCCTCTTGCATTGATGCATGCCTGTATTCGTCGTGACATACGATCCACAAGTTCATAAAGGCACTGTTGGTCTAGATTGTCCCACTCTTCAACGGCGATTCGGCACGTATCCGTCAGAGTGGTCTGCGGGTCACGTCGTCCAAAAACAGCCCTTTTCAATCTATCCCAGACATGTTCGATAGGGTTCACGCCTGGAGAATATGCTGGCCACTCTAGTCGAGCCATGTCGTTATCCTGAAGGAAGTCACCCACAATACACTCCTGGATATGGAAAAAAGAACACATTGACACCGGTGTGTCAGACCCACCATACTTGCTCCGGACACTGCGAGAGGGCTGTACAAGCAATGATCACACGCACGGCACAGCGGACACACCAGGAACCGCGGTGTTGGCCGTCGAATGGCGCTAGCTGCGCAGCATTTGTGCACCGCCGCCGACAGTGTCAGCGAGTTTGCCGTGGCATACGGAGCTCCATCGCAGTCTTTAACACCGGTAGCATGCCGCGACAGCGTGGACGTGAACCGTATGTGCAGTTGACGGACTTTGAGCGAGGGCGTATAGTGGGCATGCGGGAGGCCGGGTGGACGTACCGCCGAATTGCTCAACACGTGGGGCGTGAGGTCTCCACAGTACATCGATGTTGTCGCCAGTGGTCGGCGGAAGGTGCACGTGCCCGTCGACCTGGGACCGGACCGCAGCGACGCACGGATGCACGCCAAGACCGTAGGATCCTACGCAGTGCCGTAGGGGACCGCACCGCCACTTCCCAGCAAATTAGGGACACTGTTGCTCCTGGGGTATCGGCGAGGACCATTCGCAACCGTCTCCATGAAGCTGGGCTACGGTCCCGCACACCGTTAGGCCGTCTTCCGCTCACGCCCCAACATCGTGCAGCCCGCCTCCAGTGGTGTCGCGACAGGCGTGAATGGAGGGACGAATGGAGACGTGTCGTCTTCAGCGATGAGAGTCGCTTCTGCCTTGGTGCCAATGATGGTCGTATGCGTGTTTGGCGCCGTGCAGGTGAGCGCCACAATCAGGACTGCATACGACCGAGGCACACAGGGCCAACACCCGGCATCATGGTGTGGGGAGCGATCTCCTACACTGGCCGTACACCACTGGTGATCGTCGAGGGGACACTGAATAGTGCACGGTACATCCAAACCGTCATCGAACCCATCGTTCTACCATTCCTAGACCGGCAAGGGAACTTGCTGTTCCAACAGGACAATGCACGTCCGCATGTATCCCGTGCCACCCAACGTGCTCTAGAAGGTGTAAGTCAACTACCCTGGCCAGCAAGATCTCCGGATCTGTCCCCCATTGAGCATGTTTGGGACTGGATGAAGCGTCGTCTCACGCGGTCTGCACGTCCAGCACGAACGCTGGTCCAACTGAGGCGCCAGGTGGAAATGGCATGGCAAGCCGTTCCACAGGACTACATCCAGCATCTCTACGATCGTCTCCATGGGAGAATAGCAGCCTGCATTGCTGCGAAAGGTGGATATACACCGTACTAGTGCCGACATTGTGCATGCTCTGTTGCCTGTGTCTATGTGCCTGTGGTTCTGCCAGTGTGATCATGTGATGTATCTGACCCCAGGAATGTGTCAATAAAGTTTCCCCTTCCTGGGACAATGAATTCACGGTGTTCTTATTTCAATTTCCAGGAGTGTATGTGCACGATGGGGGCGCGAATTGTCGTCCATGAAGACGAATGCCTCTCCAATATGCTGCCAACATGGTTGCACTATCGGTCAGAGGATGGCACTAACGTATCGTAAAGCCGTTACGGCGCCTTCCATGATCACCAGCGGTGTACGTCGGCCCCACTTAATGCCACCCTAAAACAGTAGGGAACCTCCACCTTGCTGCAATCGCTGGACAGTGTGTCTAAGGCACTCAGCCTGACCGGGTTGCCTCCGACGATTTTCTGGTTGAAGGCACATGCGACACTCATCGGTGAAGAGAACGTGATGCCAATCCTGAGCGGTCCATTCGGCATGTTGTTGGGCCCATCTGTACCGCGGTACATGGTGTGGTTGCAAAGTTGGACCTCACTATGGACATCGGGAGTGAAGTTGTACATCATGCAGCCTGTTGTGCACAGTCTGAGTGGTAACACGATGTCCTGTGACGGCACTAAAAGCATTATTCAACATGGTGGCGTTGCTGTCAGGGTTCCTCCGAGCCATAATCCGTAGGTAGCGGTCATCCACTGCAGTAGTAGCCCTTGGGCAGCCTGAGCGAGGCATGTCATCGACAATTCCTGTCCCTCTGTATCTCCTCCATGTACGAACAACATCGCTTTGGTTCACTCCGAGACGCCTGGACGCTTCCTTTGTTGAGGGCCCTTCCTGGCACAAAGTAACAAAGCGGACGCTATTGAACCGCGGTATTGACCGTCTAGACATGGTTGAACTACAGACAACACGAGCCAGGTTTCTCCTTCCTGGTGGAATGACTGGAACTGTTCGGCTGTTGGACCCCCTCCGTCTAATAGGCGCTGATAATGCATGGTTGTTTACATCTTTGGGCGGGTTTAATGACATCTCTGAATAGTCAAACGGACTGTGTCTGTAATACAATATCCACAGTCAACGTCTGTCTTCAGGAGTTCTGGGAACATGGGTGTTGCAAAACTTTTTTTGATGTGTGTATTATGTACAGTTCATGTTCTGTGCCGGCCGCGGTGGTCTCGCGGTTCTAGGCGCTCAGTCCGGAACCGCGCAACTGCTACGGTCGCAGGTTCGAATCCTGCCTCGGGCATGGATGTGTGTGATGTCCTTAGGTTAGTTAGGTTTAAGTAGTTCTACGCTCTAGGGGACTGATGACCACAGATGTTAAGTCCCATAGTGCTCAGAGCCATTTGAACCATTTTGAACCATGTTCTGTACACACTGCAATGTTAACTCTCTTAGGATTGGCGAGACAAAGCTGGAAGTATGATGGTCCAAATCTTGTCAGGTGAAATAAATTATTAAATAAAAAAATTAAAGATCCTTTAAAATAACTGATTGGATGTTATTGTAAGAGGAGGGGGAGTTGAACAGGTCAGAGTTCTAGCTGTACCAGTTATTTTAACAGAGAGAACACTGACGTCTGGGACTGTGACAGCCAACAGAGGATTGCTCTTGGATCTCACTAAAAGAAGTTTCCCGTTGACATTTTTATTGGGGTGGATGATAATCAGCTGTAAGTTGTGTATCCACTTAACTGGAACAGCTTGCATCCCACTATTTCTCCTAATCCACTCATATGGAATACTAGAATCAGTATAGCTCGCTGTCCATAGCGACATCTACTTCTAGTATGACGAACTCCCGGTCGGTTTATCTGCTGACGAGTGAAAAGGGCTAACTGTCGACGTTGTCGAACATTGGATGATGACGCTCATGACGATGATGCACGAGCCCACGACAGCTAGGTCTTTAGCACCCAAACTGAAATGTTTATAAGACGAGGGTGCTTAAAGATGCAACTATTAATACGCTACGCAGAAGAGTAAAAGGGTGACTTTTTTATACTACATCATTTTCCCCATTGCGACGCAGGTTTGAAATTTGGCTCAAAGGCGCCTACAATGTTCCTCTGTGTTGGTGGACACCCCCGGGATCGGCGACGCTTGAAACAGCAACGTGTCGACGCTTGGAAAAAAAAAAAAACAGCCAGAGCTCTGAAGTTCATATGAGCTGCAATGTGGATTAATGAGGTCGAGGCCATATTGGCACCAAATTTCACCACAATTCTGCCCAACGCCTCCTTGAGCGTGTTACACGATGGGAAGTTCGTCAGACTCCCACGTATCAACAACCCACCCCTTCTCTTGACGCCTCTGCAATGAAGGTCAGAACCGCGACAGCCAGTTTTGAAATCACGCGATTTTCTTACGTGTGGCCAAGGAAAACATTTCAGGCACATCGATGTGAAAGTCCTCAGGAGGAGGCATCAAGGTGATCAATGAAATCACTCCTTCCGTTGGGGGTTTTCATTTGCACACATTTCGCGATCGAAAACGGCAATTTGCAGTGCGATGTGCAACACAATGGTATTCTTGACAATACTTGCCATTGCTGGCACCCTGTGGACAATTAAAAACTTCTGTATGGGCACTGTGGAGCTGCAAGCCCATCGAATGTCATCTGATCCCTTTGTAGTGCAGCGGGACCGCAAATTTTGCTCTGGCACATAGGGTGGATCACTAAGGACCATTCAAAACCATTCGACGAAATTTGAAGGCGATCCGAAGCAGCAAACGGTGTTTCTGCTTTTTCAATCCTCTTGTTTTGTGCCCTACTGTGGCGTGATCACAGGGATTGAGGGCGGGGTCACGGGGGGCAGGGGATAGGGAGTGACGACCTTCCCACTGTGTAGTATATCCACAGTGGTGTTGAGCAGAGAAATTTGATGTCAACGTGACATCATTAACACACCTTATAACTTTTGAGCTTTGCCTTTCTTTTTCATGTATCAACACTTTGCTACTTGAAGGTTGTCGAACCTGAGAGTGACGTCGCAGGGCACTCTGCTTTGCCCCACTACAGAGGAAGGCTGTAGGCACCTTTGAGCCAAATTTCAGACTTATGCATCGGAGTGTAGCAAAATGACAAGACTTCAAAAACGTGAACCCCGTAATTCTTTAGTGCAGTGTATTAAACAACAATTAAAGTATAGTAACTTCGTAAAATCCATCTGTCCCCCCCTGTCTCTCTCTCTCTCTCTCTCACACACACACACACACACACACACACACACACACCACAAAAATCATATTCGTAGTCAGTTCTAAATCTGTCGATGAAAAATAAACATAAAACAGGGAAATTTTTATTTCTTTTGCTATACAATCATACTTTTACTGTGTCAAAAGATTACCAGTTCTGGTAATAAGTGCCATCATGAAGCCAGTCTACGATCAAAGACATCTCAATGCACACAGGAAATGGTTTTAATAGTAGGATGGCCTGACAACGATACTTGACACCAAAACCGGTAGTTATTTGACAAAACTTTTCAAAAGAGAGTTTTTACTTTTGCAACTCAGTGAAACCTTTAGTCTTTAGCTTGACTGTGTACATAGTATACAGGGTGAGTGACCTAACGTTACCGCTGGATATATTTCGTAAACCACATCAAATACTGACGAACCGATTCCACAGACCGAACGTGAGGAGAGGGGCTAATGTAATTGTTTAATACAAACCATACAAAAATGCACGGAAGTATGTTTTTTAACACAAACCTACGTTTTTTTAAAATGGAATCCCGTTAGTTTTGTTAGCACATCTGAACATATAAACAAATACGTAATCAGTACCGTTTGTTACATTGTAAAATGTTAATTACGTCCGGAGATATTGTAACCTAAAGTTGACGCTTGAGTACCACTCCTCCGATGTTCGATCGTGTGTATCGGAGAGCACCGAATTACGTAGGGATCCAAATGGAACGGTGATGGACCTTAGGTACAAAAGAGACTGGAACAACACATTACGTCCACATGCTAACACCTTTTTATTGGTCTTTTTCACTGACGCACATGTACATCACCATGAGGGGTGAGGTACACGTACACACGTAGTTTCCGTTTTCAATTACGGAGTGGAATAGAATGTGTCCCGACATGTCAGCCCAATAGATGTTCAATGTGGTGGCCATCATTTGCTGCACACAATTGCAATCTCTGGCGTAATGAATGTCGTACACGCCGCAGTACATCTAGTGTAATGTCCCGCAGGCTGCCACAATACGTTGTTTGATATCCTCTGGGGTTGTAGGCACATCACGGTACACATTCTCCTTTAACGTACCCCACAGAAAGAAGTCCAGAGGTGTAAGATCAGGAGAACGGGCTGGCCAATTTATGCGTCCTCCACGTCCTATGAAACGCCCGTCGAACATCATGTCAAGGGTCATCCTAGTGTTAATTGCGGAATGTGCAGGTGCACCATCATGCTGATACCACATACGTCGACGCGTTTCCAGTGGGACATTTTCCAGCAACGTTGGCAGTTCATTCTGTAGAAACGCGATGTATGTTGCAGTGCTCTCCGATACACACGATCGAACAGTGGAGGAGTGGTACTCAAGCGTCAACTTTAGGTTACAATATCTCCGGATGTAATTAACACTTTACAATGCAACAAACGGCACTGATTACGTATTTGTTTATATGTTCAGATGTGCTAACAAAACTAACTGGGTTCCATTTAAAAAAACGTAGTTTTGTTTTAAAAAACTTACTTCCGTGCAGTTTTGTATGGTTTGTATTAAACAATTACACTAGCCCCTCTCCTCACGTTCGGTCTGTGGAATCGGTTCGTCAGTATTTGATGTGGTTTACGAAATATATCCAGCGGTAACGTTAGGTGACTCACCCTGTATATGCTCGATAGTAGCTGTATGTAACCATTACTTGTGCTGAAAATGAAACTTCTGTGTTGAAAGTACCTACGTGGATTATTACGTACATTACATGCAATCCTTATGAGCACAATGCGTCTGACCTCAAACATGTGATTGTTATGTTGATGTATACATTTTGTACGTAATCATTAAGATTACGTACTTGTAGTGCAAAACACTTATGCAGCCACTTAGCTAAATAACACCAGAATGTATATCAAACCAGTTATTGTCTCACTGAATGTAATCTAAATAGATAATCATTGTTCTCTAAGTGCAGAAGGCAATGTTTGATTCTGGCCATACTAATCATATGACTTATCTGTGTGACAATGGATAATCAGGCTGCTGCTAAACTGTTGTATTCCACTACTAAAAGCTGAAATAAATCACAGTGTTGTGCGGTTACTTAAATAAAACTTGGCATGAGCAATGCAACGGCGCTACATAATACACAGTTAACAGTCGAATCTGCAATCTGACTCCGAATCATTTTTCTTTTAAAAGCTTTGGAACAGTAAGCAGGCTGCGGAAGCTCAATGTCGAATAATTTGAAAACTAATTGCACTTCTCTAGCGGAAGTTAGAAGACATGAACACACCTACAAAAAATGGTTCAAATGGCTCTGAGCACTATGGGACTTAATTTCTGAGGTCATCAGTCCCCTAAAACTTAGAACTACTTAAACCTAACTAACCTAAGGACATCACACACATCCATGCCCGAGGCAGGATTCGAACCTGCGACCGTAGCGGTCGCGCGGTTCCAGACGATAGCACCTAGAACCGCTCGGCCACGCCGGCCGGCGAACATACCTACATGTTTCGACATTGTTATTAACAAATAGTTGAAATTTGGAAATAAACAGTAAGTTTACAAAGTTCACTCTTTACGCAACAAAAATTTTCATGAAAATTAATACTTTAAACAAAATTCACATTCAGTATTTAAAAATGAAGAGAGATAAAGAGTGATGTGATTCTTTTCTGTGTATATGCATTTACGACGTTTTGAAAGAACTATAGTCAAACAGTGCAAGTTATGAAATTTACAAATCAAAACGAAAAAGGTTCTTTGAGCAGCACATCCCACTTTCCGCAAGACTAACGTACGCAGCAACTTCTTTAACATATACCAACCTGCAGCAACAGCATTCCGAAACCAGGGCCCCGTGACAACAGCACACACGTCTGCTTCAGCCGACGGTCGTCACCGAAGTCTCTCTGCTCACATGGACTAACTAATGGGCAACAGCATAAACTTTGGAATCCAGAGAGTCTCTTTTGCACATGTACTCAGGTAAACTGTTTACTGTGGCCAGTACTGAGACCGCTAATTCTCATACTGTAACATCCTTTCAACTTCTATCGAACCTATTTTTCACTCTAATAATGGCCAAGAAAAGAGTTAGTAACATATTCCACTCCAACTGCTTGCAAAGTTTTTCGTACTTATTGTAGGCGCTCGCTTGGAAGGACTATACGATCTTAAGTATCCTCCATCTTCTCCTCATTACTACTCACGAGCCAGAATGTTACCCAGAAAGCATTAATTTTTCATACCAACACAGAAAATATTTTCCCACTTTCTGGTACCATAACCTTTCGATAAATTTAAGTTATACTTAGCTATGTTATGAAGCATGAAATGTATTCGCGGTTGCAGTTACGTACAACGATCAGCTGTGAAAGGGAATGACGACAATGGAAATTTGTGCCGGACTGCGATTCGAATTCGGATTTCCCGCTTTAACCGAACGTTCGCCGCAACCGCTTAGGCATCCGCACACGTCCCACGGCCATGCCCAAACTCCGATATGTCGCCGTTTCTGCGTCACAACCTGTACTCGTACACACATTATGAAATACCCGCACAGGGGACGACATTTTAAGTGAAAGTCACCGCCTGATATCGAGGAATAAATATGATACTACAGTACAGTGGCTGTGTTGTTGAGAAAAACGATGCAACGGTCCTTCGCACGTGCAGGCACTGCAATATCGCAATCATCTGCCCATACCACGCAGCGACTTTCAATTAAAATGACCTCCCCTGAACGGGAATTACAAAAATGGTTCAAATGGCTCTGAGCACTATGGGACTTAACATCTGAGGTCATCAGTCCCCTAGAACTTAGAACCACTTAAACCCAACTAACCGAAGGACAGCACACACATCCATGCCCGAGGCAGGATTCGAACCTGCGACCGCAGCGGTCGCGCGGTTCCAGACTGAAGCGCCTAGAACCGCTCGGCCACAGCGGCCGGCCACGGGAATTACACAATGCATGTACGAGTACATGTAGCAAGAGTAAGTTGATAGAGGAGCAGGAGCGTAAGATTGCCCTTCAGGTGCAGTTGAAAAACGCACAGGAGGAGCTAGATAGGATGAGGAGGGAGAAGGGGGTTGGGGAATGGGAGCTGGCTGTTGGCAAGAGATCTGCTAGGAGAAGAAGATTTTCAGATAGTTTTACTATTGGTGTTTACAATAGATATGACCAACTGTCAGAGTCTAGTAGCTGTAGATGTAGGAAGTATGCAGCAGACCTCAGTAGTTACGGTGGCTAGAACAGTTGCAAAGTCGAAGAGGAAGAAGAAGGTTCTGCTGTTAGGTAGTTCTCATGGCAGAGGTGTAGGCCAGCAGTTGCAGGAAGAGCTGGGGAGTGAGTACCAGGTCACCAGCATTGTGAAGCCTAATGCAGGATTGGCTCAGGTGACTGTTAACATAGGGGGGTTATGTAGGGATTTTACTAAAGAGGATCAGGTAGTGATTGTGGGTGGGGCTGGTAATAGTATTGATAGGGATGGGGAGTATGACATAGATGGTGACCTGGAAAAGATAGCCACTCAGACTGGCAACATGAATGTGCATTTCATGGAACTGTTTCAGCGTCACGATCGGCCTCATCTTAATACAGCCGTCAGGCGTAATAACATGAGACTTCGGGGTGCGCTGATGACAGAAAGCATGGGTCACATTTCAGTGGTGTCGGTGGAGTCTATCAGCAGGACGGGTTTCACTAGACATGGCCTGCACCTCAACAGGTATGGGAAGGGGAGGTTGGCAAAGCTTATAGGTGACAGCATAGGTGGGGCGGGTGGGATCACTCATGGGAAAATTCCTGCAGTAGTGGGTGTTAGAGCTGCACCTTTATTAGATTGAAGTCAGCTGATAGGTATTCCTGCTTAAGGGAAGTCTCTCTAACAAGGGAACCACTTTCGACAAAGCTTAGGTATCCGAGTAATGAGGGAATTAGTATATTTCATCAAAATATACAAGGTATTAGAGATAAAGTTAGTGAACTGCTTATAGATGTTGACTCTGAAATTATTGGTATATCTGAACACTTCTTAAATAAGGAGATAATTCAGAGGCTTCCTTTACCAGGATACAGGTTGGCTGGCAGCTTTTCGAGGAGCTCTTTGCGGTGCGGGGGAGTAGCCATGTATGTGAAAAACGGCATCCCTTTGAGTTAATTGATGTTTCAAAGTACTGCCCTGAAAAGGTGTTTGAATGTTGTGCAGGTGTGGTTAAATTTAACGGAGCTAAACTTCTAACTGTTGTTATTTATAGATCCCCAGACTCCGATTTCACAACATTTTTGCTAAAGCTAGAGGAGGTTCTTGGTTCACTTTATAGGAAATACAAAAAGTTAGTTATATGTGGTGACTTCAATATTAATCGTATAAGTGATTGTGCAAGGAAGTGGATGCTGGTAGACCTCCTTAATTCATATAATCTTATGCAAACCGTATTCTTTCCAACGAGAGTGCAAGGGAACAGTGGAACAACCATAGATAACATTTTTGTTCATTCCTCATTACTAGAAGGGCATTCTGTTAGCAAAAAGGTGAATGGCCTTTCAGATCATGATGCACAAATTTTAACTCTAAAAGGTTTTGTGTTGCAACACGTGTTAAATATATTCATCAGCTGTTTAGGAAAGCTAATCCAGTTGCTGTAGAGACCTTTGTAAATCTTATCAAGGAACAAGAGTGGCAAGATGTTTATAGCGCTGATACAGTAGACGATAAATATAATGCTTTTCTCAAGACTTTTCCCGTGCTCTTTGAAAGTTGCATTCCGTTAGAACGTTCAAAACGGGGTACTAGCACAAACAGGCAGCCTGGAGGGATATGAATATCTTGTAGAACAAAGTGGCAATTATATCAAAACGTTAGAAACAGTCAAAATCTAAATGCAGCAGCCCATTACAAACAGTATTGTAAGGTGCTTAAAAATGTTATTAGGAAAGAAAAAAGTATGTGGTATGCATATAGAATAGCTAAGTCTCAGGATAAAATTAAAACCATATGGTCAGTCGTAAAGGAAGTGGCTGGTCTGCAGAGACAGGTCGAGGATATAGAATCAGTGCGTAGTGGGAATGTCCGTGTTACTGATAAGTCGCATATATGTACAGTATTTAATAATCACTTTCTGAATATAGCAGGTGAACTAAATAGAAACCTAGTCCCAACAGGGAATCATATAGCGCTCGTAGAAAAAAGTGTTCCGAGATTGTTAACTGAAATGCTCCTCCATGATACTGACAAGAGGGAGATTGAGTTAATAATTAAATCACTAAAGACCAAGAACTCTCATGGATATGACGGGGTATCTAGCAGAATACTGAAGTATTGTTCTATGTATGTTAGCCCAGTACTTAGCCATATCTGTAACTTTTCCTTTAGGAGTGGTCGGTTTCCTGACCGATTAAAGTACTCGGTAGTGATACCACTTTATAAAAAGGGAGACAGGGATAATGTTGACAATTATAGACCTATTTCTATGCCATCGGTGTTTGCTAAAGTTATCGAGAAGGTTGTATATACGAGGTTACTGGAGCATTTAAATTCACATAATTTGCTGTCAAATGTTCAGTTTGGTTTTAGAAATGGTTTAACAACTGAAAATGCTATATTCTCTTTTCTCTGTGAGGTTTTGGACGGATTAAATAAAAGGTTGCGAACGCTAGTTGTTTTCTTTGATTTAACGAAGGCTTTTGACTGTGTTGACCACAAAATATTACTGCAGAAGTTGGACCATTATGGAGTTAGGGGAGTAGCTTACAATTGGTTCGCCTCTTACTTTAAGAATAGAAAGCAGAAGGTAATTCTCCGCAATATTGAGAGTGGTAGTGATGTTCAGTCCCAATGGGGCACTGTTAAGTGGGGCGTTCCCCAAGGGTCGGTGCTGGGGCCACTGCTGTTTCTTATTTATATAAATGATATGCCTTCTAGTGTTACAGGTGATTCAAAATTATTTCTGTTTGCTGATGACACCAGCTTCATAGTGAAGGATCTTGTGTGTAATATTGAAACAGTATCAAATAATGTAGTTCATGAAATAAGTTCATGGCTTGTGGAAAATAATTTGATGCTAAATCACAGTAAGACTCAGTTTTTACAGTTTCTAACTCACAATTCAACAAGAACCGATATTTTGATCAGACAGAATGGGCATATTATAAGCGAGACGGAACAGTTCAAGTTCCTAGGCGTTCGGATAGATAGTAAGCTGTTGTGGAAAGCCCATGTCCAGGATCTTGTTCAGAAACTAAATGCTGGTATATTTACCATTAGTACAGTAGCTGAAATAAGTGACACTTCAACACGAAAAGTAGTCTACTTCGCATGTTTTCATACGCTTATATCGTATGGTATTATTTTTTGGGGTAATTCTTCTGATTCAAAAAGGGTATTTTTGGCTCAAAAACGGGCTGTTCGAGCTATATGTGGTGTAAGTTCGAGAACCTCTTGTCGACCCCTATTCAATAGTCTGGGAATTCTGACATTGCCCTCACAGTATATATTTTCTTTAACGTCGTTTGTTGTTAGCAATATTAGCCTATTCCCAAGAGTTAGCAGCTCTCACTCAGTTAATACTAGGCAGAAATCCAATCTGCATGTGGAATGCACTTCCTTGACTCTTGTGCAGAAAGGAGTGCAGTATTCTGCTGCATCCATTTTCAATAAGCTACCACAAGAACTAAAAAATCTTAGCAGTAGCCCAAACTCTTTTAAGTCTAAACTGAAGAGTTTCCTCATGGCTCACTCCTTCTATTCTGTCGAGGAGCTCCTTGAAAAGCTAAAAAATTAAGCAAATTCCAGTTTTACATTGTTGATTTTCTTTATTTAAACTTACGACTTGTCACCTGAATATGTTTTTTTTTTATATTTCATTTTATCTGTTTCTAATATCGTGTTATAATTTCATGTATTGACTCGTTCCATGACCATGGAGACTTCTCCTTAATTTGGTCCCACGGAACAATAAATAAATAAATAAATAAATAAAGTACAGCTTGTGACACTGGAACGACGAGATATGGAAGATTGGATGTAGCCGTGGGTCGTGCACAGAAATCCGGGTTCGAGTCCTAGCCGGGCACAAATTCTCGTTGTCGTCATTGTATTATACAGCTGGTGGTTGTTCGTAATCGCAACCGAGAATACATTCATGTATTTCATAACGGCTGTATTCGTCGCAGTCCCTGTTCCTTTAGACATACATCCATTTCCGAAGGAACATTGCATCGTTTTCTTAACAACACAGGCCCTGCAATATCTTCTACTTTATTAAGCCCCTCGATGTGTTAGTAAGACGTGGAGAATATGTACATACGCGCCAGTCCCTGGAGGTGGGCTTTGGTCCAAAAGTAGTTTTGAACGAACAACTATTTCCTTCAACGCAGTTGTGAGCTGTTAGTGTTTTACTAAGTGTTATTACTGTTCGATTTTCTAGGTAGTGATCTTTTTTAAAGTGTAGAAGAACTGATTCGATTTAAGTTTTTATGTGTGAAGCACGTTAAGCTCTATTTCCCCTAAAATGACGGGAGAAAGAGGAAACTGGTGGGTAGTCAATACAAAACACTCGATGTGGAACAGACACGTAATGGCAAGAAGTAGCAAAATGAGAACGATTGTGTGTCTGACTATAGACGAGAAGAATGATCAAAGGCGATATAAATTCTAAGTATGATACGCCAAGGTGTACTGAAAGCAAACAAAAGCTCAGACAGAGGCGACAGCGCCTAATTAGAGAGGAGAGAAATCCTGTCAACTCTGAAGCGAGCCTTCTCCTGTCGGCTCTCTGAGCTCCAAGTATATTCATTATCAGCCACGCTAGAAAATGGCTCTGAGCACTATGGGACTCAACTGCTGAGATCATTAGTCCCCTAGAACTTAGAACTAGTTAAACCTAACTAACCTAAGGACATCACAAACATCCATGCCCGAGGCAGGATTCGAATCTGCGACCGTAGCGGTCTTGCGGTTCCAGACTGCAGCGCCTTTAACCGCACGGCCACTTCGGCCGGCAGCCACGCTAGACAGAGTACCAATAAGCTTACCTAACTTTCTGACTATTGTTTTATTTCACTTGTGAATAGGTTGATACAATAGGTGCACATTAAATTACTTCAATCAAGCTGCACTGTTATAAAACATAATTCGAAAACATCTGAAGAGCTCAGTAATTTCCAATGAGACAATTACTGTCGTCGCCTGAAAATGCGGAAAATCTTAATATTCTATTGCCTCTTCTCAAGATCCTGAAGAAATGTATTTCCTTATTTGCTGTAAACGGTTTCTGATGTTTCATAAGCAGGAAGAGACACGAAGTATAGGCGGGAATTTTAAGCTTCTGAAATGCTTAGCGTGATTTCGAACCTCAATGTAATGTTTATGGAGGAACAAGTAAGTCACACGTATTCCGACGGCTGTTATTTGCTCGTTAGTAGGAGTTCAAAATGTGTGATATAACAGTGATACAGCCAGAGTCGTTCATCCAGTTCCACAACACGACTTTCTGGAGGTAATCTGCGTGTCTACAAACTCTATTTTCCCTCTCGCTTTCTTTTCTCATCGATCTTCTGACTGACGTGATACAAACTGATTTTGCTGGCCGCGGTGGCCGAGCGGTTCTAGGCGCTCCAGTCCGGAACCGCGCGACTGCTACGGTCGCAGGTTCGAATCCTGCCTCGGGCATGGATGTGTGTGATGTCCTTAGGTTAGTTAGGTTTAAGTAGTTCCAAGTCTAGGGGACTGATGACCTCAGATGTTAAGTCCCATAGTGCTCAGAGCCATTTGAACCATTTTTGAACAAACCGATTGTCTCTTCTGTGCCAATCTGTTTACCTGGGAGCAGAACTTACATTCATCGCCCTCAATTATTTTTGTTTATATACCCTAATATGTCTTCCCCTACAATTCCCCATAGAACTACGTAACTTACTGTTTTAAGGCCGCGCGGAGTGGCCGCGCGGTTTGAAGCACCACACCACGGATTGCGCGGCCCCTCCCGCCGGAGGTTCGAGTCCTCCCTCGGGTATAGGTGTGTGTGTTGTTCTTAGCATAAGTTAGTTTAGGCCAGTTTAAGTAGTGTGTAAGTCTAGGGACCGATGACCTCAGCAGTTTGGTACCTTAGGAATTCACACACATTTGAACATTTCTTACTGTCTTAACACACCCTACCGTAATGTCCCGGCTTCTAATAAGCGTGTTTACATATTCCTCTCTTTTGGGGAGTATCTCATTAACTTTCAGTAACGTTCTGTATTATCACATCACAAACGCCTCGAATCTTAATTTCTTATTTTGCCGGCGTCAATTATCACTTCCATGCAACGCCGTGCTGCAGACGCACATTCTCAGGAATTTCCTCCTCAGATTACGGCCTCTGTTTGATATTAGTAGAATTCTTTTGGCTAGGAGCGTCCTCTTTGCCTTTGCTAGTCTGCTTCTCTTATCTTCCTTACTTCGTCTGTCATGTGCTATGTAGCCGAAATCTTTCACTTCGTCTACTACATGGTCTCCAATTCCGATGTCTAATTTGTAGTTAATGTCACTTCCGCTATTCAGAAATTCTTTTGTCTTTCTTTAGTTTACTCTCAGTCCATAGTCTGTGCTAAGCAGATCGTTCATCCTACTCACCATATCCCGTAATTCCTCCTCACTTCCACAAATGATAGCAATGTCATCTGCAAATCTTGTTACTGATATCCTTTCACGATCAGTGTACTGAACTAAAGGACGAAAATAAATTCCACATAATGTGTCACCGGCAGATATCGTAGCTCGACGGAAGTTGGACCATACATGGAAAGAAATGCGACAGTATAGTAGAGAACGTTACTGAAATAAATGACACTTTTATTGAAAGGAAATAATTACTCTGAAGTGAGATTTATCATGGTCCCCTGGACATTACAAATGGTGTGACATGGTTCTTAACAGGGTGTGTTATCGTCACGGACTGCGATTGACAGCTGGCTAGATGGTCGTTGCTGCACGTGATGTACTGCAGTAAGTCTCCCCAACGCATCGCCGGCCGCTGTGGCCGAGGGGTTCTAGGTGCTTCAGTCCGGAACCGCGCTGCTCTGCGGTCGCAGTTTCGAGTCCTGCCTCGGGCATGGATGTGTGTGATGTCCTTAGGTTAGTAAGGTTTAAGTAGTTCTAAGTTCTAGGGGACTGATGACCTCAGATGTTAAGTTCAAATGGTTCAAATGGCTCTGAGCACTATGAGACTCAACTGCTGAGGTCATAAGTCCCCTAGAACTTAGAACTACTTAAACCTAACTAACCTAAGGACAACACACACATCCATGCCCGAGGCAGGATTCGAACCTGCGACCGTAGCGCCGCGCGGTTCCAGACTGTAGCGCCAGAACCGCTCGGCCACCAGCGGCCGGCCAGATGTTAAGTCCCATAGTACTTAGAGCCATTTGAACCATTTGAACCCAACGCATCCCACACGTTCTCCCCAGCGGAACCCGCACGTATTCGACGGGATGTAAGTCTGACAGACCTTTCACTGAATATCCTCTCGTTCTAAGAGCTCGTCCATTTCCGCTGTTTGATCCGGTCGCGCACTGTTATCCATAAAAATGAAAACAGGCTCGAGAGCACCCCTGAAAAGACTTACATGGGGAAGAAGTACAGTGTCAGAATAACGGTTGTCCGCAGCTCGTGGTCGTGCGGTAGCGTTCTCGCTTCCCGCGCCCGGGTTCCCGGCTTCGATTCCCGGCGGGGTCAGGGATTTTCTCTGCCTCGTGATGACTGGGTGTTGTGTGATGTCCTTAGGTTAGTTAGGTTTAAGTAGTTCTAAGTTCTAGGGGACTGATGACCATAGCTGTTAAGTCCCATAGTGCTCAGAGCCATTTGAAAAAAAAAAAAAAATGGTTCAAATGGTTCTGAGCACTATGGGACTCAACTGCTGAGGTCAGTAGTCCCCTAGAACTTAGAACTAGTTAAACCTAACTAACCTAAGGACATCACAAACATCCATGCCCAAGGCAGGATTCGAACCTGCGACCGTAGCGGTCTTGCGGTTCCAGACTGCAGCGCCTTTAACCGCACGGCCACTTCGGCCGGCAGCCATTTGAACCATTTTTTGAATAACGGTGGCCAGTCAGTGTGCAGCGTTCAAAGATACGGAGATCAGTACGTCCATACAGCATTAAGCCTCCTCACACCGTGGCTACTGGAGCACCAAAACGATGATGATGATGATGATGATGATGATGATTGGTTTTTGGAGCGCTCACCGACGCTGTTATCAGCACCTGTACTAATTCCCAATCTTTACCCAGTTCATTCTCGCCATTTTCTCGAATGATGATAAAGACACACAAACACCCGGTCCACGGCCAGAATCAATCCCCAACGCTGTCGGGAATCGGTCCCAGAACCCTATTATGCAGAGGCAGCAGCGCTAAATTTCTTTTTCTTTTTTTTGTCTCATTTTGTTCGTTGGATATGATTGGGACGGACATCCCATGACACCTGTTAAAGTTCTTCGTTGATCCGTTCTCTCAGTGTTTTTTATTACAAAGGGCAGCTAATCCCCGATCGAACACGCTGAGCTACCGTGCCAGCGGAACTAGACCACGAGCTGCGGACTGACAACACGATCATGCTAGACAGTGTTGCTTGGTGCACTACGTGTTGCTCGCGTTACGAGGACACGTCCAGCACTCTCGAACATTCCAGGCTTATGGTTACCACCCCTCCATGTTCTGCGCTCATAAGCAGCACACCGCGCTTGGTACACGAGGCGCTCGGGGACCACAGCACAGCTACGACACCTGAGGATGGGCTTATAACAGTCCGAAACCGGACGTGTGAAAATAAAGTAATTTACAATGGAAACGGTATTCTCAACCTCTGCTATAATCCTCAGTTGCGGATGTTCTTCCAACAGGATTGTTTGTCCCTGCATTATGTATTACTGGATCAATACTCTTATATCTCCAGCTACAATTAAATTCAATTACTTTTAGATAATAGGAATAAGACTTTGAGAAGAAGAATAGCAATACCAAACAATAATAGTTACAATACCCTTTGTACCATAAACAATTAAAATCAGATTCAGGAAATTAATATATGGAAAATGTTTGGATAAAATAATAATTTACTATTTCGTTATCATCATCTGTAAATGGTAGGAATTAAATCTCGAGCCTAATCAACAAAATATAGATAATTGATCGTTTAGCATTGTTAGACTGCTTATTTCTGCAATTTCAATATTAATGTGATTTTTAGCAAAGTAGGGAATATTATAGAGTGTTTGATAATGTTGTTAAACTATTTCACATTATAAATTATGTTTTGCTTATTATAACCAGTAGTACATTGCAGGAAGAGTATAAATACTCGACCTCGAGTATTGTTAGGGCAGATGAGTGTTTGACCCACTAGAGGACAGATCTGTGCGTACATCTGACATAAGTTCTTGGTGCATGATTCAGGTTCGGATTTGCAATAGAGCAACTTGTGTGGTGGACATTGTCCAAAACAGCATATTAGAACAGTGCAGTGACGGATTATTCCGGAGTGTTAAACAGTTTGATTTAATATCGCAAGAGGCAGATTGATATGTGACTTTATATTCGTACTTTGTTGATTATTAGTGTTGAACAATGCAATGGACCTCACACACGCATTTCTATCAAATTACTGCATCTGGACTATTTAATATCGGCAGTGTAGTATATGCTACCATCGGTTAGCTGTAGTAGTAACAACGACGCTTATTACACCGAAGATTGATCATGAGCTCATAAGATACAGGTTTTGAAGTGAATAAATCTACGTACTTACTTTACTTCAGTTGTGGCCTACATCATTCTAGTGAAATCCATTATGGTATCCTGTATTTATTGAACAAGCATATTTTAGCTTATGTATGCAGTCATCGAGGTACACCGAAGGCAAGATATTCACAGGTATTTAAACCATTTTAACTACTCACTAACCGGTGGGACGTCACACACTGTAGAACACAATCGTTTTGGTAATCCAGGCGCACATACTAGATGCATCTGAGGTTGGGGCTGATAGCCCAGAAATTGATCATGATACTATAAAAAGAAACTGAGGATAATTTTTTCAGTCAAAGGCAAATTTATTCCTAATCTCAACTACTGAGAGAGTTTAGAGGTCCAGTATTTGCGACAGACTGCAGAACAATTCTAATGTCTTCAACATACATCTCATGTAAGAACCACGAAGAGAAGATAAGAAAAATGTGGAGTCATACAGAAGCACGTAGCTAATCGCTCGGTTTGCGACTGGAACAGGGAATGGAATGAACCCGATGGGACTCATCTGGGATGTTATCTCGCGACAGCTCCTTGCTCACAGACCACCAGCCTGTAATTTACGAAAATTTCGTGACCTGTATCTCATTCCAGACAGCAGTGCAATAATCGAATATATTTGTTATCTGTTTTCAGTTACTCGTTCAAATCTTTCGTTGCTGCCATCCACACATCAGACTCGTTCCAAAGTTGGTACCGCCCTGGTCCAGGCTGACTGCTACCTCCATGCAGCAGCGCTGCTCAATTGCTCCTGGAGTACCGGCTGTCCTTTCTGTTTTATTTTCGGTGTCGATTCGTATCTATCAAATGAATATTCCACTAGACTAATTTGGGATCGCTGTATCTAATGGGCACGTGAAATTCCGCTTTAAAAATTGTTTTGTTTGTTACGGGAAACAAACTGACGCATTCCGTCGTCACTGGGCGTCACATGTCGCGTGGCGTTCAAAAAAATGTTCAAATGTGTGTGAAATCCTATGGGACTTAACTGCTAAGGTCATCAGTCCCTAAGCTTACACACTACTTAACTTAAATTATCCTAAGGACGAACACACACACCCATGTCCGAGGGAGGACTCGAACCTCCGCCGGGGCCAGCCACGCAGTCCATGACTGCAGCGCCTTAGACTCGCATGGCGTGATGAGCAGCAATTGTTTGGTGTGATTCCAGACGGGCACTGTAAAACGAAATTGGAAATATCTGCCGCAACATAAGAGAAAATGCGACTGATGGCTCTTAAGGGGGACACCAGATGTACAGGATGTGACAGATACAAGTGCAGATATTTTTGTATGTGGTACCTTAATATGTACACACATGCATCGAACAGTCTTCCCACAAACACGCTAAAAACTTAATGCCCTATTGTTTTATGCGCGATCGTAACTCCACTATTAACGAGGAGAACACGGCAAGTACCATAACCCAATTTCCCAGAAACTTCCTTCAGTGGAAGAGGGGTCAAAATAAGCGGACACGTGTCTCATCCATAGATACTCGACTGTTTTTGAAACAGTCCAGGTACTACATGTGTCTTTTTCCGCGTGGTATTCTGAGACTAAATGGTGTTACAGTGTTTAGCGTCGTGGCTTTTTTCTAATTTTGCACCTCGCATTCGAAATCCGATTATTACTTTCGTTTTTGTTTCTCATTTATATAACCATATGCGTGAAAGATTACTACACGAAAGTTTTCCAGCGTATATTCATATAGCGTTGTCCTCATTCGCCTGGTGACTATATGTCTGGTGAATGAATTTAAAAAAATAAAAAAATAAATGGATGGGAAAATTACTTGAAATTGTTTTCGGTGAAATTCCTGATATAAATCTTTATTCATAACCAACTGCAAGTGCCAATTTTCGGAAAAGTGATCTGTTATCTACGGTTTGTCATGAAATGATTGCCAACGTGCAAAATCTTCACCAATGTTGACGAGGTTTCTTTTCCCAGTGAGATTTACGAAGAAACGTCATTATGGCAAACCTGCCTTTTCACTATTCCCGTGGTGTTCGGAAAATCTGTGTTTCGAATGTTTCTACGATCGGTATCATCCAAGTAATTGCACCAAATCGTCCTGAAGAATAAACATATGAACAAAATACAAGAATCAATACAAGAATTGATGTGAGAATGAAGTATCAGAACAGGAGAAAGACTGTAATCCCTTAATACACAATACACACATACTGTATATTACATAATAGATGTGTGACACTGTGAAATCCAGATGTAATTTTAAAATTCATATAACGCACGTGTATCCCCTAATTTGCTAAGAAACATTCGTGTAGTAACCTCCTATAGACATGGACAGATAAATGAAAACATTTGAAACAATAATCGGGTTTCGAACAGAGGGCGCAGAAGTAAGAAGCCGTGATGCTAACTACTGAGCCATCATTTCCTCTGCGGATACTGAGCGATAAAAGGCACATAAAGTGCTCCGAAGATACAGAGATAGGCAAAATAATGTGAACAGTGGTAGTAATGGTGGGGTTGTGTTTGACAGCCAACAGTGCAGGTAAGGCACGTGTCGCTCTGGACTGTGCATGTTCAGTGCGGACTAGGCATCAGTGCAGGTTGTTCATGAGTAGTGCACACTTTGTATTTGCATTCAGAGGCCGAGGTCGACGTGCAATGAATGACGTAACAGAGTGCCATGGAGGGCAGATTGTGGTGGCCCGATTAGCTGGAGCATCAATATCCAATAAAGACAACTTATTGAATGTTTCAAGAGCAACTGTTTCAACAGTCATGACAGCCTACACAAAACATGGAAAGACATCATCGTGTAAACGTAATAGTGGGCGCAAACCAAAACTAAATGACAGAGATCGTCGCACGCTAACACGAACTGTGTCAAAACAACGCAAAACTACGGGGTCTAATGTGACTGCAGAGTTCAATACACATCTTCGAGACCCCGTATCTATCTTCACTATCCGCCGAGAACTCCATAAAGCGAATATTCATGGATGAGCTGCTATACAGAAACCATTATAACGACAATCAACACGAAGAAGCGTAAAACATGGAGTCGGGAGCATAACTCCTGGACGACTGATCAGTGGTTACACTCTAACATTCTGCGTGGTCTCTATTTGTTCTGAGTCGTGTCTCCCTACCACTGTCGCGCAACGACGCTCTGAGCGTGTTTTTAGGGAATTGACTAGTTTGAACCTGGGACCTGTTGCTGGTAAGGAGACGCAGGACCACACATGACATGTAGAGTTCAGAAGAGTTCTGTGAGTCTAGCGATGATATAATCAAATACTTCTACATCTACATTTATACTCCACAAGCCACCCAACGGTGTGTGGCGGAGGGCACTTTACGTGCCACTGTCATTACCTTCCTTTCCTGTTCCAGTCGCGTATGGTTCGCGGGAAGAACGACTGTCTGAAAGCCTCCGTGCGCGCTCTAATCTCTCTAATTTTACATTCGTGATCTCCTCGGGAGGTATAAGTAGGGGGAAGCAATATATTCGATGCCTCATCCAGAAGCGCACCCTCTCGAAACCTGGCGAGCAAGCTACACTGCGATGCAGAGCGCCTCTCTTGCAGAGTCTGCCACTTGAGTTTATTAAACATCTCCGTAACGCTGTCACACTTACCAAATAACCCTGTGACGAAACGCGCTGCTCTTCTTTGGATCTTCTCTATCTCCTCCGTCAACCCGATCTGGTACGGATCCCACACTGATGAGCAATACTCGAGTATAGGTCGAACGAGTGTTTTGTAAGCCACCTCCTTTGTTGATGGACTACATTTTCTAAGGACTCTCCCAATGAATCTCAACCTGGTACCCGCCTTACCAACAATTAATTTTATATGAGCATTCCATTTCAAATCGTTCCGCACGCATACTCCCAGATATTTTACAGAAGTAACTGCTACCAGTGTTTGTTCCGCTATCATATAATCATACAATAAAGGATCCTTCTTTCTATGTATTCGCAATACATTACATTTGTCTATGTTAAGGGACAGTTGCCACTCCCTGCACCAAGTGCCTATCCACTGTAGATCTGCCTGCATTTCGCTACAATTTTCTAATGCTGCAACTTCTCTGTATACTACAGCATCCTCCGCGAAAAGCCGCATGGAACTTCCGACACTATCTACTAGGTCATTTACATATATTGTGAAAATCAATGGTCCAATAACACTCCCCTGTGGCACGCCAGAGGTTACTTTAACGTCTGTAGACGTCTCTCCATTGATAACAACAAGCTGTGTTCTGTTTGCTAAAAACTCTTCAATCCAGCCACACAGCTGGTCTGATATTCCGTAGGCTCTTACTTTGTTTATCAGGCGACAGTGCGGAACTGTATCGAACGCCTTCCGGAAGTCAAGAAAAATAGCATCTACCTGGGAGCCTGTATCTAATATTTTCTGGGTCTCATGAACAAATAAAGCGAGTTGGGTCTCACACGATCGCTGTTTCCGGAATCCATGTTGATTCCTACATAGTAGATTCTGGTTTTCCAAAAACGACATGATACTCGAGCAAAAAACATGTTCTAACATTCTACAACAGTCGACGTCAGAGATATAGGTCTATAGTTTTGCGCATCTGCTCGACGACCCTTCTTGAAGACTGGGACTACCTGTGCTCTTTTCCAATCATTTGGAATCCTCCGTTCCTCTAGAGACTTGCGGTACACGGCTGTTAGAAGGGGAGCAAGTTCTTTCGCGTACTCTGTGTAGAATCGAATTGGTATCCCGTCATGTCCAGTGGACTTTCCTCTGTTGAGTGATTCCAGTTGCTTTTCTATTCCTTGGACACTTATTTCGATGTCAGCCATTTTTTCGTTTGTGCGAGAATTTAGAGAAGGAACTGCAGTGCGGTCTTCCTCTGTGAAACAGCTTTCGAAAAAGGTGTTTAGTATTTCAGCTTTACGCGTGTCATCCTCTGTTTCAATGCCATCATCATCCCGGAGTGTCTGGATAAGCTGTTTCGAGCCACTTACTGATTTAACGTAAGACCAGAACTTCCTAGGATTTTCTGTCAAGTCGGTACATAGAATTTTACTTTCGAATCCACTGAACGCTTCACGCATAGCCCTCCTTACGCTAACTTTGACATCGTTTAGCTTCTGTTTGTCTGAGAGGTTTTAGCTGCGTTTAAACTTGGAGTGAAGCTCTCTTTGCTTTCGCAGTAGTTTCCTAACTTTGTTGTTGTACCACGGTGGGTTTTTCCCGTCCCTCACAGTTTTACTCGGCACGTACCTGTCTAAAACGCATTTTACGATTGCCTTGAACTTTTTCCATAAACACTCAATGATTTCTGCGTCAGCTCCACTGCACTCCCTGCAAAAGAATCTTAATACTAACTAAATTTGGTGGAAGGGGTTCAAGGCTTTCCTATTTTTAGTTAGCTGGTAAAAAAACGTCGAAAAATTAGTTAAGTTTACCACTGGAATTTTTATTCTACTCACAAAACATTGTTTATAAATTGCACTATTGATAAAAGGAAATATTTTAATACAGGATGATAAAAACCAACTGTGTTCAACAAAAATGTCAACGAATATTCCCTGAATGGGTTTCCAAGTTCTACAATGGATCGAAGGATGACCTATGCCATATCACATCTATAATCTAGATTTAAGTTAAGTTTCATAAAGAGAAAACTATCAAAAATGGTCTACAGTGACCCTCAATTATCACACTGCCAGGACAGTACAGTCGTTGTATCTACATCTACATTTACACTCCGCAAGCCACCCAACGGTGTGTGGCGGAGGGCACTTTACGTGTCACTGTCATTACCTCCCTTTTCTGTTCCAGTCGCGTATGGTTCGCGGGAAGAACGACTGCCGGAAAGCCTCCGTGCACGCCCGAATCTCTCTAATTTTACATTCATGATCTCCTCGGGAGGTATAAGTAGGGGGAAGCAATATATTCGATACTTTATCCAGAAACGCACCCTCTCGAAACTTGGACAGCAAGCTACACCGCGATGCAGAGCGCCTCTCTTGCAGAGTCTGCCACTTGAGTTTGCTAAACATCTCCGTAACGCTGTCACACTTACCAAATAACCCTGTGACGAAACGCGCTGCTCTTCTTTGGATCTTCTCTATCTCCTCTGTCAACCCGACCTGGTACGGATCCCACACTGATGAGCAATACTCAAGTATAGCTCGAACGAGTGTTTTGTAAGCCACCTCCTTTGTTGTTGGACTACATTTTCTAAGGGCTCTCCCAATGAATTTCAGCCTGGTACCCGCCTTACCAACAATTAATTTTATATGATCATTCCACTTCAAATCGATCCACAAGCATACTCCCAGATATTTTACAGAAGTAACTGCTACCAGTGCTTGTTTCGCTATCATATAATCATACAATAAAGGATCCAAGGAGCATTCAAGTGAACTGCAATTGGCCAGCACAGTCCCCGGACTTGAACATTATCGATCTCTTGTGGGTGATACTGGAGCGCAGACTCCGGAATAGATTTCCGCCTCCCTCGTCACTACAGAGTTACGAGAGTGTCTGATCGAAGAGTGTCATAATATTCCACTATATGCCACTATTCCAAGAAGAAATGCAGCTGTATTGATGAAGATGCTGGAGTCCCATACTCCAAGGAGCTTAGGGAACGATGTGGGAGACCCGCACCGCCGACTAGGCAAGGTCGTAGCGGAGGTGGTTTGCCATTGCCTTCCTCTGACCGTAACGGGATGACTGACGATGATGAAGACAACAACACCCAGTCACCTCGAGGCAGGGAAAATCCCTGACACCGCCGGGAATCGAAACCGGGACCCCGTGCGCGGGAAGCGAGAACGCTACCGCAAGACCGCGAACTGCGGACCAGCTGTATTACGGGAAAAATTATTAATAAACGGTTCCCAAGAAGGTACCGGTTTTCACATTATTTTGCCTACACCTGTACCTCGAAAACTTTGATCGTCGTTTTTTTCAGAAATGGTCAAGAATCAACAGTTAAGCTGAGACCGCTCATTTTGACTCCCCTTCTACTGAGCTAAGTTCCTGGGAAATCCCGTGATGGCGCTTGCCGTGTTTTCCTCGTAAGTGGACTATGCCTGACAGTATAGACTAACAGTTTTGCGTCCACGCTTCCGTACTTCAACGCCTGACCTGTTGCCCGGAGGGAAAACAAGCACTAACGGCTTGCTATTGCCACATGTGCTTGGAGGCAAAGTACTGCCTAACCTAAAAACATATGACTCGTAATAGCTACAATTACTAGTCTACAAATGACATACATATTGATGTAATGTTGTTCAGTATATCGTTCTCAGTCACGACTAGAAATATCTGCAGTTGTATCCGTTACACCCTGTACAACTTAGATTAAACCCAACAAACTGCCCTCCGCTGTCTCCTCCTACTGTCCCATCAACCTTACCTCGGTCTTCAGCAAGGTCCTGGAATCCGTCCTTACCCGACGCATCCACCAGAATCTCCGTCAGCACTGCCTCCTTCCCACTACACAGTGTGGCTTTCGACCATCCTTCTCTGCCGATGACCTTCTCCTTCACGTCAATCATCTCCTCTCTGAACAGCTCAACTCCCGTCGATCCGCCAGCTTCTTCTCCCTCGACCTTGAGCGTGCTTACGACCATGTATGGCATTCCAGTCTCCTCTTCAGGCTCCAAACCTTCGCCCTTCCTATCAACTACGTCCGTCTGATCGAGCCCTTTCTTTCCCAACGTCCTTCCTACGTCGCGTTCCATAACATGGATTACTACACCTTCTACCTCTCCGCCAGTGTGCCCCAAGGTTCTGTCCTCTCCCCTCTTCCCTACCTTCTGTATACGGCGGACATGCCGCCGCCTTCACCCCCCCTCCACCTTCTCCAGTACGCCAATGACACCGCCTTTCTTGCACTCGCCCCCACCCTGCAACGCTCCTAACACCTTCTCCAATCCCATCTTGACCGGTTCACCACTTGGTGCAACCAGTGGTTGCTCAAGGCCAATCTTTCTAAGACCCAGGCGATCATTGTAGGCAAAACAACCCCTTCCTTCCGTCTCTTCGATTTCTATATCACCATTTACGGCCGTCCTATCGCTCTCTCCCCCACCCTCAAATACCTTGGCGTCACCCTTGACCGTCACCTCTCCTGGACCCCCCATCTCCGGACAATCCAAGCCAAGGCACACTCCCGACTCCGTCTCCTCAAGCTCCTTTCCAGCCGTATGTGGGGTCTGGACCCCTCCACCATCCTCCACACCTATAAATCCCTCATCCGCCCTATCCTCTGCTACGTCCACCCTGCCTGGATCTCCGCCCCTCCTACCTTTTACAAATCCCTTCAAATCCTAGAACGCCATGCTCTCTGCCTCACCTATCGCATCCGTCTCCCCTCCATGGATCCTGTATGACCTTATTCCGTTCCCACGCCTCCTCCTCTTCCTCAAACCGATATGGATCCTCTACACCTCACCCGCTTGTATCTCCCATCCTCTCCCACCCCCATCCGCTGCCGTGCCTGTATTCCCACATCCCACCTGCTCTCCATCTCTCCATTCTCCATACCCTCGCCCAAGGTGGCTTCCACCAACTCCCCCTGCCTGATGATGCCCTCATCCCCTCCATCTACCCCTCCGCCCAACTTTGATCCTCCCCTTCCACACCCTGTGTTTTTTCCTTAGGGCAGCCTCTCTCCCTCCTCCCCCTGGGCTTCCCCTAACCCCCCCCCCCCCCGTACCATCTTTCCTCCCTCTCCCATCTCCTCTGCCACTGGCATCTACTCTCCCCTCTCCCTCCTCCACCTTCTGGCAGGTCCTCTACCTTTTGGCAGGTCCCTGGACTCGCACACGTCAAGTGAACATTCGCGCGCCGGAGATCATCGCCATCAGTTCTGTGTGTGTGCCGTCGTGTTAGTGCTTCAGTGTTTTCACCGCCCATGCTCCATCGTTCACGTGTGTCATCTCAGTCATCAGTGTTCGTGTACAGTGCTGACCGTTTTTTATTTTACTACACCTGTGAACGGCTTCGTGTTTTTTTACTCATGTGTCTACTGTTTTATGTCCCCCATTATGTTTTGTTTTTCTGTGTCTTCCTTGTTTCTCTTTGTACTGTCTGTGGCCGAAGAGTGGTGTAATATTGCCGCTGCCGGCCCACCTTTTGTATAAGGTGTTAAAATAACAATAAAGGAAAAAATACAAATTAGAGGCCAGCAAACTGGGCGTTTTGCTCGCCTGTATTCCGCGTCTCGCGCCACGCTGGTGTGTGGTTTGTCCGAGTGCGAATGCTCGGAGACGGCAGCCTGTGGTTGAAGGAGACCAGAAAGCAGAGGCCGCCCGGTCTGGGCGCGCTCACCGCGCTGCTGTTGCAACCGTTGTAGTGGCAGCCCTGCGTGTCTGCAGGCCGGCGCCGCTACTGACATTCCCACCAGCTACGTTCAGACCAATTTAGTCGCGCTATAGAGCACATTCCTGGGTGGTAGTGTCGAATCGCTACATCGCTGTGATCCATAACTTGCTTTATGCAGTAACGGAAGTTTTGTAGCAGTTTGGAGTTTCACTGTGTGGTGCCTTAGTGGAAAATGTTACTATTTTTTTGTCAGTTCGTTAGCTGAAGTCTTTATTGTTATGGACACAAAATGTTTTTACAAGAGGTGTACGTTATAAATGTTTAATGGTCGTACACTCTTTAAGATCGGAGGGAAATAAAATGTCGTGTGGCTAGGGCCTCCCGTCGGGTAGACCGAAAGTTTAATACTTCGTCTATAACGTGACAGTAATTGCGTGGATTCTTCAGAATAAAATTTTCATTCTGCACCGGAACGCGCGCCGATATGAAACTTCCTGGGAGAGTAAAACTGTGTGCTGGACCGGTAGGAGAAGGTAGGAGACGAGGTACTGACGGAAGTAAAGCTGTCAGGACGGGCTGAAGTCGTGCTTGGGTAGCTCAGGCGGTAGAGCACTTGCGTGCGAAAGGCAAAAGTCTCCAGTTCGAGTCTCGTGTGGGTTCTTGTTAGTACCCTTTATGCATTGCGCCTAGGCCACAGAAATAATATCTCTCCACTTTTTTACTCAATACTTTATATACATTCAAAGTAATTGGAGCTCAAGTCTTTAAAAGTATTCCGGTACCAGTGAAAATTTAGTGTGTCTGTGCAAGAAAAGCAATCTTGCGAAGTTTAGCGTCTGTACCTATGTGCGCATAAAGTATGAAGTAGACATCACAAAAACACACTGCAAAATATCCTCCATAAATCAGTTATGTTTTAAGGTTCAATATCATTCACTTTTACACTAGCATAAACTGAGAATTAATTATTTTACGTTAAGCCTTGAGACAACCCGTTATCGATTCTAGACTTTTTACTTACATCAGTTCTTTCCTTTTCTAGAAAAATACTTATGATGGTCAGATCTCAGAACTCTTGTGCAGTAATAATACAACTCTGTGTGCGCTTTAGGTGGCTCTATTTCATAAATAATTACAGAAAATTAACATTTACGTGTAATGGCGGAGACCAGCGATAATTACGTTCGTCTCCGCAGCAGCGTGTGTTAAAAATGCTGAAAATTCAAGAATGCGGAAAATCGGAATTACATTTCTATTAAAGGAAACAAGAAATCACATTTACTGCGACGTCTCTATTTCGGAATAAATCAAATTTAACAGAATAACCGGCCGCTGTGGCCGAGCGGTTCTAGGCGCTTCTGTCCGGAACCGCGCTGCTGCTACGGTCACAGGTTCGAATCCTGCCTCGGCATGGATGTGTGTAATGTCCTTAGGTTAGTTAGGTTTAAGTAGTCTAGGGGACTGATAACCTCAGATGTTGAGTCCCATAGTGCTTAGAGTAGGGTGTCCATTTCATTTTCATTCAAAAAGGGGACATTTAAAATAAATTAGAGAAAAACCTGGGACAATGAAGAAAAAACGGGGCATAAAATTGTATTGACTAAATTTAATACACACACAAGTTTACCTTTACAACGTGCACTCAGATGCTCCCAAATCACTTTTTACAATTATTCTGCCTCACTATCACCGTACTTTTCACTTTTATGTACTTTATCAAAAAGTGCATTTTCGTTTGAAATTGTATCATAAAAGTCAGTACACGATACACCATTAAAGTGTGTTTTGACAATGAGCAAGGCCCTCACTGTTTCAACTTTGATTCTGTTTTTTTCATCTGACCACAAAGAGTTCACTAACGAAAACACACATTCCACAGCAGCATCTGACCCAGGAATTGCCAGACAAAACTCCACCAAATGAATCATGTTTTTCATGTTAAAGTTTTTAGTTTTGAAATAAGCAAATACACTCCTGGAAATTGAAATACGAACACCGTGAATTCATTGTCCCAGGAAGGGGAAACTTTATTGACACATTCCTGGGGTCAGATACATCACATGATCACACTGACAGAACCACAGGCACATAGACACAGGCAACAGAGCATGCACAATGTCGGCACTAGTACAGTGTATATCCACCTTTCGCAGCAATGCAGGCTGCTATTCTCCCATGGAGACGATCGTAGAGATGCTGGATGTAGTCCTGTGGAACGGCTTGCCATGCCATTTCCACCTGGCGCCTCAGTTGGACCAGCGTTCGTGCTGGACGTGCAGACCGCGTGAGACGACGCTTCATCCAGTCCCAAACATGCTCAATGGGGGACAGATCCGGAGATCTTGCTGGCCAGGGTAGTTGACTTACACCTTCTAGAGCACGTTGGGTGTCACGGGATACATGCGGACGTGCATTGTCCTGTTGGAACAGCAAGTTCCCTTGCCGGTCTAGGAATGGTAGAACGATGGGTTCGATGACGGTTTGGATGTACCGTGCACTATTCAGTGTCCCCCTCGACGATCACCAGTGGTGTACGGCCAGTGTAGGAGATCGCTCCCCACACCATGATGCCGGGTGTTGGCCCTGTGTGCCTCGGTCGTATGCAGTCCTGATTGTGGCGCTCACCTGCACGGCGCCAAACACGCATACGACCATCATTGGCACCAAGGCAGAAGCGACTCTCATCGCTGAAGACGACACGTCTCCATTCGTCCCTCCATTCACGCCTGTCGCGACACCACTGGAGGCGGGCTGCACGATGTTGGGGCGTGAGCGGAAGACGGCCTAACGGTGTGCGGGACCGTAGCCCAGCTTCATGGAGACGGTTGCGAATGGTCCTCGCCGATACCCCAGGAGCAACAGTGTCCCTAATTTGCTGGGAAGTGGCGGTGCGGTCCCCTACGGCACTGCGTAGGATCCTACGGTCTTGGCGTGCATCCGTGCGTCGCTGCGGTCCGGTCCCAGGTCGACGGGCACGTGCACCTTCCGCCGACCACTGGCGACAACATCGATGTACTGTGGAGACCTCACGCCCCACGTGTTGAGCAATTCGGCGGTACGTCCACCCGGCCTCCCGCATGCCCACTATACGCCCTCGCTCAAAGTCCGTCCACTGCACATACGGTTCACGTCCACGCTGTCGCGGCATGCTACCAGTGTTAAAGACTGCGATGGAGCTCCGTATGCCACGGCAAACTGGCTGACACTGACGGCGGCGGTGCACAAATGCTGCGCAGCTAGCGCCATTCGACGGCCAACACCGCGGTTCCTGGTGTGTCCGCTGTGCCGTGCGTGTGATCATTGCTTGTACAGCCCTCTCGCAGTGTCCGGAGCAAGTATGGTGGGTCTGACACACCGGTGTCAATGTGTTCTTTTTTCCATTTCCAGGAGTGTATTTTACACCACGTTGCACTAACACTTTCTTTGTCTCCTTCTTCACTTTTTATGAAGTTCTGTGCACATGAAAAATCATCGAACAGTTTTCTTCATCAACAGGAATATTTGGTACAGCACTTTTAACAAAAACACAACAGTCCTGAATATCCTTCCACTGTAGCTGCTCCTTTTCAGTATCAACCCAGTCAAATGCTTTAAAAGGTGTGAGAAATTGTAAACTCCATTCTTTAATATACTCAATGCAAGAGTCATAGAAGATGTCAGCATAAATATGAAATCGTTCCACAGTAATTTCACCCTCTTCTTCCAGCTTTCTTAGTCTCATGTACAAAGGATGTGAGAAATCTTTCAGATTTTCTACATTGTAATTTGCCCAATAATTTGTTTATTTCTTGATAAACTTCCACTATTGTGATTTCTTGTTTCTCAATACCTTTAATTGTTGTGGAGAAAGGTTTTAGCTGGCTAACAAGAAACTGTAGAAGAACAATAGACATAGGGTTATCAAAGAATTGTTTAAGGATAACAGGACACTTATCAAGGGAAATTAAATATGATTTCAAAGCAGGAAATATCTCTACAATTCTTTCCAATGCTTGTAGCAGAGATAGCCACCTTGTCTTGCTGTGTCCAAGTACAGTTTTGTATTCAGTTTCAGTAAACTTACAGAATGACTTCAGAGATTTAACCCTTTATATATGTGGAAATGGTCCTAGATTTTGCTTACAATTAATTGGCAGTCGATGGGTAGGCAATCTGAGCCAGTTTGTAAGGAATTGTGCACCACATGTGCTCGACAGCCAACGACTACTATATTATTCACTGTGTTCTGTTGCAGTTTATAGAACAAATTGTTTTTTCCTTTCCTCTGCTTACCACCAAAATTGGTGTTAGTGTTGTCTGCAGAAACTGCAGTCACCTTTCCCTCAAGATCATATTTCTTTAAAACCTCCAGCACATAATTCTGAAGTAAATCTGAGGTTTCTCCAGCTAAATTAACCAATTCGAGCACTTACACCGTGATGCCATTTTCAGGGTGAAAATACCTGATAAGGAAAGGAACCAATTTCTAATCCAGATGATTCGATGTATCAATCATTGCAGAAATGAATCGAGCACTTTTCAGTTCACTGAAAACCTGCTGAGCTGCATACGGTGCAATAACATTTGAAATGATTGCATTACATTTTGTGTGTCCGCATGTGAATTTAGGATTGAAAAGTTTTTTTAACAACTGCTGTAGTACGGTCGATTGACTTAAAGCTATGGTTATGCATTGCACTGCGGTATGCAAACGTAGCTTCTTGTGCTGCCAACTGCCTATCCATTTCTGTTACTGATCTTAAGTTTACATAGTAGTCACTCACGCATTTATTCGCTCTTTTCGTTTGATCACTCATGCGATGTTTCTTCGTCTTAATGTGATTCACAATGTCAGATCTTCCACCATGACCAATAGCAAATTTTGATCTGCACAACGTACATTCTACAGTTTCTCCACTACCAGTGATGAAAGGGAACTCGCTTTTTATATTGCTGTTAAAATTACACTTTCGTTTCGACATAATGAAACAGTGATTGCACAGTGCAAAACATTAACAGTGGTGACGAAAGCCAGAGAGCAAGTATCAGTGGTGTACAGTATCTCCGGACCGAAAGGACGGATTCAGTGGATCGATTTAGAAGAGACGAATCTTCGTTGTTATTCGTAACCCATAGTGCGTTTAAAATTACTTGCAATTTTTGACAGTTCGGTACATGTTTGGGGTATGTTGAAAGTCATCAGACGCTTCCTAGCGTAAATAATTGCGTAGTTAATAGCAAGTCAAAAACCAGTAGCGTAAAATACTCTAGCCAAGCGGAATCATAAAAAAAACGGGACATTTGAGCGTCCCCAACAAAACTTTCGGGACAGCGGGACATTTTGGTAAGAAACGGGACTGTCCCGGGAAAAACGGGACGAATGGACACCCTAGCTTAGAGCCATTTGAGCCATCATATCAATATCAAGCGAACGAGGCGACAAGACAACAGTGCGAGAGAGGGAAACGAATAGAACCCCCAGCGATAATTTTACCACTCGATGATATACGAGGTGCGGCTAGAAAAAAACCGGACTGATGCTGGAAAAAACATTTATTTACAATTATTTACAATTTCATGTTATCTCCTTCAATGTACTCTCCTCCTCGGTCTCTACACCACTTCATACGAATTTTCCACTGTTCATAGCAATGCTGCAGATCATTTTCGGTAAGTCCATACATTACTTCCGTCGCTTTTTCTTTTACTGCTTCAACAGTCTCAAATCTAGTTCCTTTCAAAGCTGACTTGACTTTAGGGAAAAGAAAAAAGTCACAGGGGGCCAAATCAGGTGAGTAGGGTGGATGATCTAAGATGGGAATGTTGTGTTTTGCCAAAAACGTCTTCACTGACAACGCACTGTGAGCTGGGGCATTGTCTTGGTGAAGGATCCATGACTTTTTTCTCCACAAATCGTTCCGTTTTCTCCGTACTCGCTCACGTAGGGTAGCCAGGACGCTAATGTAGTAATGCTGATTCACTGTTTGTCCCTCTGGTACCCAATCAATGTGCACAATCCCTTTGATGTCAAAAAAAAAACAATCATCATTGCCTTGAATTTCGATTTTGACATTCGTGCTTTTTTTTGTCGTGGAGAACCAGGAGTTTTCCAATGCATCGATTGGCGTTTAGTTTCGGGATCGTAAGTAAAAAACCACGATTCATCGCAAGTAATAACATTTTGTAAGAAGGTGGGATCACTTTCAATGTTTTCCAGGATGTCAGAACAAATCATTCTTCGGCGTTCCTTCTGTTCAATTGTGAGACACTTTGGAACCATTTTTGAACACACTTTGTTCATGTTGAAACTTTCATGAAGAATCTGCCTAACACTTTCCTTGTCAACTCCTGTCAACTCAGACACTGCTCTGATTGTTAAACGGCGATCTTGTCGAACAAGTTTACCGATTTTTTCAATGTTTGCATCAGTTTTTGCTGACAATGGTCTGCCAGTGCGAGTGTCATCACTGGTGTCTTCGCGGCCATCTTTAAATCGTTTAAACCACTCAAACACTTGTGTTCGCGATAAACAATCATCGCCGTACACTTGTTGTAACATTACAAACGTTTCACTTGCAGATTTTCCTAGTTTGAAACAAAATTTGATGTTAACACGCTGTTCTTTCTGTACACTCAACATTTTCCGACGCACAGACAAAACGTCAACTACTTAAAACAGACGCCACGGGCAGACTGAGTTCAGGAGGCAGATGAAACTCGAGCAGTAGGCGGAACGAGAGTCACGTGACAGGCCACGCGACTTTCAGCCTTATTGCATTCGTTTTATCGTTTCACCAGTACTAGTCCGGTTTTTTTCTAGCCACACCTCGTATATTACATGATAGCATCCAGCGATTACACGTTGGATCCTATACACATCCTTGTCATAGTCTTTAGCAATCATAAACGAAATATTTACTAAAGTACATAATTACAGATTTCACCTCTATTTTTAGTACCAGAACAAAATTTCACTTTTAAGAAAAATCCATAATGTTTGTATATTCTACATTTAGTTGTCCAAAGTACCCATGGGGACACTGTAACTGGGAAACTATATAAGTTCCAAGTTTTGTAATGAAGCTCAGTCTCGTAATGAAAACTCACATTTCTGTTTTTTTTATAACTTCATCTGCTTTATTAATACAAATTTATATACTTGGATTTGTCCACCTAAGAAATTAGAACTCTAACAAGAACAAAATTTTAAGAAGTATGACCTTTAGTAATAATTGTGCGATCGGTTGATTTCGACGTTTATGTGATCTTCAAGTACATGAAAATTACCGTCATATGATTTACCTATTTGTGCTTGAAAATGGCATAAATATAGAAATCGGTCGATCGCACAATTGATAAAGAATATTAATCAACTACAGACCATGTGTTCCTTTACAAAAAATTGTTAGTGGCTCTGGCTCCGCACAAGAAGGAAACTGAGACGAAAATTGTCTCGAGATTATTCTCTGTTAGCGTAATACAATTAATCGACACGCTTCGCATCAAATCTGCTTCGTCCGTCCGAGATAAGGTTCCCTGCCGCATTGAAATTTCATTCGCTAGTCACATTTGACGCTGGAACGTAAAATATTTTTCTGGATATATTAGACAGCTACTCTTACACTTTCGCCTCTGAAGAGGGTGACCGTCGTCACCACTAGCCACTCGGGTTAAACACAAGTCAGCCTCATCGGTAGATTGAGTATGACGTGGCGCACAGTCTGGTCACTCCGAAATCGGAGACTTCACTCTTTGGCTGCTGAACTTGGCTGACACTCTCTCGGCCGTCCGAAATAAATGTTTACAGTTATCACAAAAACAGAGTAAGACATTACTGTCACTTTATAATTTTGTTCTAGGTTATCAGGGACTGATATGTCGTAACACATAGTATGCACTGTATTTAACGTCTCTTCTCTGCAAGACACAGACATCACTTCCAATAATCCGTAGGGCGACCAAAGAAATGTTGCTATTCTCTGCAACGTCCTGATTTCGACTTTTCCCTCTATGAGGAGACTGTGCAGTTTCAACGCACATATACTCTACAGTTAACAGACGATATAACGCTATACATGCTACCCATGAAATACGAGAGTTGCCCAGAAAGTAATGCAACGCATTTTTCTTTCTCAATCGAAAACAATGCTACGTATGTATTATTTGGCTGCTGAACTTGGCTGACACTCTCTCGGCCGTCCGAAATAAATGTTTACAGTTATCACAAAAACAGAGTAAGACATTACTGTCACTTTATAATTTTGTTCTAGGTTATCAGGGACTGATATGTCATAACACATAGTATGCACTGTATTTAACGTCTCTTCTCTGCAAGACACAGACATCACTTCCAATAATCCGTAGGGCGACCAAAGAAATGTTGCTATTCTCTGCAACGTCCTGATTTCGACTTTTCCCTCTATGAGGAGACTGTGCAGTTTCAACGCACATATACTCTACAGTTAACAGACGATATAACGCTATACATGCTACCCATGAAATACGAGAGTTGCCCAGAAAGTAATGCAACGCATTTTTCTTTCTCAATCGAAAACAATGCTACGTATGTATTATTTGGCTGCTGAACTTGGCTGACACTCTCTCGGCCGTCCGAAATAAATGTTTACAGTTATCACAAAAACAGAGTAAGACATTACTGTCACTTTATAATTTTGTTCTAGGTTATCAGGGACTGATACGTCATAACACATAGTATGCACTGTATTTAACGTCTCTTCTCTGCAAGACACAGACATCACTTCCAATAATCCGTAGGGCGACCAAAGAAATGTTGCTATTCTCTGCAACGTCCTAATTTCGACTTTTCCCTCTATGAGGAGACTGTGCAGTTTCAGCGCACATATACACTGCTCGCCACCGTAAATGCAACACCAAGAAAGACAAGAGGTAGCACAACAAAATTTATTTTGTAGATAACATGTTGACCAAGTATCAAATGATTACGTTTACAGACGTCTGTGACATGTGGTTCCTGCCAGAATCAGTAGCCAGAGTAGCCGCCATTGTTGGAGTTCACCGCTGCCACACGTCTCGGCATTGAGTCAAAGAGAAGTTGGATGTGTTCCTGGGGTACAGCAGCCCAAGCAGCTTCCACACGTTGCCAAAGATCATCTGGTGTGGCAGCTGGGGATGTAATCTGGGTCACTCGTTGAGCAACAATGGACCACATGTTTTCTATCGGCAAAAGATCCGGAAAGCGAGCCGGCCAGGGAAGCAATTCAATCTGGTTATTGACGAAGAACCTTTGGACAATGCGTGCGACGTGTGGTCGCGTATTATCCTGTTGAAATTTGGCTGTGGCCGAGCTCTGAAGGTAAGGAAGGACAGCTGGCTCCAGCACCTCGGATATGTAGCGCCGGCTATTTAAAGTACCGGCAATGCGTACTAGAGGCGTGCGAGGGTAATTTCCAATACCGCCCCATACCATAATACCCGGTGCAAGACCAGTGTGGCGGTGCATAATGCAGCTGTCCAGCATCCTCTCTCCACGGTGTCTCCACACTCGAATCCGACCATCGTGGTGCTGCAGACAGAAGCGTGCCTCGTCAGTAAAGACAACGTCATTCCATTCTGCCGTCCACATCCATCTGTCATCACACCATTGGCGACGGAGACGTCTGTGGTTCTGCGTCAATGGTAGACGAAGCAATGGACGTCTTGCGGACAGACCACTCTGCTGTAAACGGCGTCGAATGGTACGCGCAGACACTGGATGATGCGTTACAGATGCAATGTGCTGTGCTATGGTTCGGGATGTCACTGAGCGATCCGTCACTGCCATGCGCACAATTTGCCTATCAGTGCACGTGCAGTGGTGCACCGAGGTGAATGCGATCGACCACGTCGGTCCGTGGTACCCTCCTGCATCCAACGGTCACATATCCGCATTACAGTTGTTTGGTTTCGTCCAACACGACTAGCGATTTCTCTGTATGATAATCCACAATCTCGGTAAGCCACTCTCCTTCCTCTGTCGAACTCGGATACTTGATCAAAAGATGTTCGCTGTTGTCTACGAGGCATAACTGATCGTCTTGTGAAACAACCACAAGGTAAACACACGTGCCGAACGTACACTCGTCGAAATCGCCAAGCCTTAAATGGCGCTATGAGGTGGCGCCACAGGCGCGCGTGATATGCGTCTGCGCTGAAATTCTAATCAGTTGCATATCTCATCGCTGCAAACTCATGGTGTAAATTTCACTTGATTCGGATGCTTCCTTCAGGGTGTTGCATTTACGGTGGCCAGCAGTGTAGTCTACAGTTAACAGACGATATAACGCTATACATGCTACCCATGAAATACGAGAATTGCCCAGAAAGTAATGCAACGCATTTTTCTTTCTCAATCGAAAACAATGCTACGTATGTATTATTTGAAGTCTTCTGAGTAATAGCGCCAAGTTTTCGTCACTTCCGTCGGATAGCCTAGCAGCAGGACAGTTTCAAAATGGCGCCTGTGGGTGATGTACGCTACGAGCTACGTGCCGTCATTGAATTTCTCACTGCAGAGAATGAAACTGTGGGGAATATTCACAAACACTTGTGCAAAGCCTATGCAGCATCTACTGTCGACAGAAGTACAGTTAGTCGCTGCGCACGGAGGGTGAGGTCATCAGAAGGCGGTTCTGCGGAGCTCCACGATTTGCAGCGGTAGGGGAGACCATCCACGGCTCTCACATGACATGTTGCTGCGAGATTATGTTGTCACTCGCGAGGACAAACGCATTAAAGGATGTCATTCGCGGAAGACATTTCGAGGACGATGAGGAGGTGATTCACACAGTGCAGCACTCTCTCCGCCACCAGGACAATGATTGGTACGACAGCATATACATACCCTTGTTCGCGCTGGAGGGAGGCCATAGAACGGGATGGAGATTACTTGGAAAAATAGGGTCTATAAATAAAACACCATTCTTTCGTGTGTGTAATTCTCACTATGTTTCATTCAGAATTGTTGAAGAAAAAAATGCAGTGCATTACTTTCTGGACAACCCTCGTCCATATATGCGTTTCCCCCATACCACTTCATTGACCGTGAACAGAATGAGCTGAAAAATACCAACAGAAACATATTTTAATACTCTGGTATATTGTGAATTTCTGTTTCTTTTCTATACAAAAATACTTTTTTGTTATTAAAATCATAATAACATCGTATGGTTAGAGACTTTTTGCAAAAAGGCCAAACGGAAACGAAATCTGTATATCTTTTCCTGTAAAACAAATGATTTAGCATTTCATTTCCTCCCGACATTCTGTGGCGTCTCTTCTTATCTAGATGTTACAGAGTAAGCACACGTATCTGTGTACCTTGTCTTTAAGTAAAATATAATATATTTTAAATGTGTATGTGCAATTTATAGTACCAAACCTGGTAATATCCCATCATAATAACCGTAAATTTGTATGAATATGAGGCGCTGCAGTCATGGACTGTGCGGCTGGTCCCGCCGGAGGTTCGAGTCCTTCCTCGGCCATGGGTGCGTGTGTTTGTCCTTAGGATAATTCAGGTTAAGTAGTGTGTGAGCTTAGGGACTGATGACCTTAGCAGTTAAGTCCCATAAGATTTTACAGACATTTGAACATTTTGTATGAATATTTCCATCTTGCTTTTCAGAGGTCATAAAGAAAGGATTGGCGACGATTTGTTCGAGGATAGAACGACCGAACATGTTGCGTGTTCTTTCGTTACCTAGTCGACATCGCTAAGCAGACCACCCCGAGCGAGTCGCCTGTCAGTTCTTTTCATTCCTTATGTATACTTTTTACGTAATAATCACGTTAGGTTGATCGGTCCTTACGTTCAAACAATGGTTCAAATAGCTCTGAGCACTATGGGACTTAACATCTGAGGTCATCAGTCCCCTAGAACTTAGAACTACTTAAACCTAACTAACCTAAGGACATCACACACATCCATGCCCGAGGCAGGATTCGAACCTGCGACCGTAGCGGTCACGCGGTTCCCGACTGAAGCGCCTAGAACCGCACGGCCACACCGGCCGGCCTTCAAACAATGACTCTGGCAGTCGCTTCAGTGGCTTGATATATCGTGCTTCATGATATTAATAAACGGTAAACTCATAATTACTTCTAATACGTGATTTACATCTGGTGACATTAATCGTTAATCTCATTTATCTATTCTTTTTGCTCAGGTTTGTCGTCTTTGAATGTTTCTCTCACTCATCACGGGATTGCGCAATAATCAGTATTTTTATTTCCGTGACGTACTGGGAAAAGTTTTCATAATAGTTATGTCCCAGACCTTACTCTTGTAACATAAATTTCAGAGAGAAACGTTCAAACGATAATATGATAGCTGTACTGTCTTGCTAAAATACCGGTTACACTGAAACTAGCGTTTTGTAATTTAGTTCAATTTTCGTTTTCTGGACACGCAGCGTGTAATAAACAAGAAAAATGTGTCTACAGTAATTTAAAAGTACCTCTCTATGTTCGGGCCCTGTATTACAGTGACTTTTGAGTTTGTGCGTCCATAAAAGAACGAACTGAATTGTTGGGAACTTCTGGCGTTCCAGAACTTCTACTGCACCTTTGACTGGTTCTAAAACTTCACGCCCGCATCTCGTGGTCGTGCGGTAGCGTTCTCGCTTCCCACGCCCGGGTTCCCGGGTTCGATTCCCGGCGGCGTCAGGGATTTTCTCTGCCTCGTGATGGCTGGGTGTTGTGTGCTGTCCTTAGGTTAGTTAGGTTTAAGTAGTTCTAGGGGACTGATGACCATAGATGTTAACTCCCATAGTGCTCAGAGCCATTTGAACTAAAACTTCACGAGTTCTTTTGTAGTGTTGTTGTAAACATTAAGAATTCTGCAGACGCCTCTCCTCGGAAGCATTTCCGTGATGTTATCACACTGTGTAACTACAGAAGTGTGCATTCTAAACGAGCTGTTCTACCTCTAGGTGATCACTGACAGTCGCAGTGGGCTGTTCACGGCAGCTTCGCGGGTCCATCTCAACCAACAACCCAACCAGATTTTGTGTAAGGCTCTATAGCAACGCCTCAGTGTTGTCACAGCTCTGTAGAAGGCTACAGTTTTCGCCTGCAGGCGTTAGCGCTTCGAAACTGAAAGCTGGCAACAGCGCTACGAGCGAGCGAGGCAGCGCAATGATTAGCACCCTGGATTCGCATGCGGGAGAACGACCGGTTCAAACACGCATCCGGCCATCCGGATTTAGGTTTTCCGTGATTTTCCTAAATCGCTCCAGGCAAATGCCGAGATGGTTCATTTAAAAGGGCACAACCGATTTCCCTTCCCACGCTTGCCCCAATCCACACTTGAGCTCCATCTCTAGTAACCTCGATATCGACAGAACTTTAAACCCAGTCCTCCTTCCTTTCTTCCAGAGCCCTGCGAGCTGTCATAGATCAACTTACGCCATCTTGACCAGAGTCTCCATGGCGTACAAGGACTATTCAGAATGTAGGGAACGTTTTGGTGTTAATAAAACACTCAGTACAAGGAATACATTTTTTACATACATTTGAAAGAGCGACTGACAAACTACTTTCCCACATAGTCACCAAACACATTGAGGCACTTATCATGGCGGTGGACAAGCTTTGAAAGACCTTCGTCGTAAAATTATGCCGCGTGAGACTTCAGCCAGTGAGTCACGCCCGCCTGGACTTCCACGTCGTCATCAAAGCGCTGCGTTGCAAGCCAGTTCTTCATCTTGTGAAACAAGTGGAAGTCGCTTGGTGCAAGATCGTGGCTGTAGGGCGGATGAGGGAAAATTTCCCACTTGAATGAATTAAGGAGTTCTTTAACGCGGTTTGCCGTTTGAGGTCGGACATTGTTGTACAAAAACAAAATTTTGGACGTCGGCTTTCCTCGGCGTTTGTTTTGCACTGCTCTTCTAAGGCTGTGCAAAGTTTGACAGTTCTGGGCAGAATTTATGGTTTCTCCACGTTCGAGAAAATCAATAAGAAGCACACCTTGCCTATCCCAAAACACTATCGCCATCAACTTATTTGCTGACAAGGTTAGCAAACATTTTCTTGGTTTTTGGGGGGACCCTGTGTGCCCCCACTCCATGGACTGTAATTTTGTCTCGCAATTGACGTCTTTCACCCAAATCTCGTCACCGGTTACGATTCGATCCAGTAATGAATCACCATATTAGTGGTAGGCCTCCAGAAATGTCAACGTTGCCCCCATTAGCTGTTCTTTATGGTGCTCTGTAAACATTTTGGACACCCATCGTGCACAAAATTTGTGGTACCCTAGCTTTTGAGTGACAGTTTCAAACAACAACGTCCGTGAAACTTGTGGAAAAGAAAGCGAAAGCTCCGTTATTGTGAAGCGACGGTTTTCACGAATCGTTTCATCAACTTTAGCGACAAGATCGTCAGTCACAATGCTCGGGTGTCCACTCTTCTCTTCATCATGAACTTTGGTTCGGTCATTTTTAAACCGAATGCACCATTTCCGGACGGAACATTCACTCTTTACGTTGTTTCTGTACACTTCGCACAGTTCACGATAAATTTCTATAGGATTTAGGTTTTTTGCCAACAAGAACCGTATCACAGACCGCACCCCACAACTGGCAGGATTTTCGATTGTAGCGCACATTTCAAATTCGAATATCGAAATAACCAGACGCTCAGAGACGTTCCTGGTGTCAGAGATGGATGCTGACTGAGCTGCCGAGCACGCACATACCAAAATATACGCGATCGGCGCGCGCCTAGCGGCGTCAGACGGAAACGTTCCCTACTTTCTGAATAACCCTCGTGCTTCAAGCTCATCTGTATCGAATCTGCGTCACCAGATTTTTCTTCATGAAATTGACACAGCTTGAGTCGTGGAATAAACCACTACAACGTCATTTTTCAAATAATTGTCATCGGAAGTGTGTGGCAGGACTGTGATCAAAACTTGCGTAAGACGTGCGTAATGCTGGAAGGATTGCACTGCCTTGCATATACCAGCACCTCAATCAGTGACAAACGAAATCTTATTAAAATGCTGCGGATTTGCTCCGAAGTTAAATAAAGTTTTCTCAACGTAGTTCTTTAATAATTTCCCAGACTTTTTGTTCTCAGAAAAGTGAGTTGCTACCGATACCATATTCCATAGTGGCTAGTCACGATAACCGTAATTTGCAGAATATAAGGGTAACACAGTATCCAAAATGTATCGAATCATGTCCGCTTTAGATCCACATTCATTCAGACATACGGGCTGGATAATGCTGGGCATCATAAGCGCCTATATTTCATCGGCCCATCTTTCAGTGTTTCGTGCTACCGTCGTAGGATGAGGCCAAAGTCTTGGAAACATCTACAAGTCCCAATTATGAACCGAAATTTACAAGCCCCTGACGTAAAGCTTGAAATCGCTCCTGACATTAGTGTAAATGGACGAAGATCCGTGGTACACATTTCGGTGCACCTTTTTACCTACCGTAGCTTTCACTGTAACTTGTAATTTTACAGAACTTACACTTTGTCCTTTTCCGCAGGCATATGGCTTCAGATGTGTGATGGCGGATCTATAACAGAGGACAGAAGAGCGCTTGAAACGGTACATGTAGCCGACATCTTGGTTAGCCACTAATGAAAATCTCTCCCAAATATTGTTACGACCACCATCTTTCGCACTCAGAGTATATTCTTTCGAATCAGGTTTCGCTTTCACACTCTCCTCATCTCACGTTCCTGTGCCGTGATCCTACTGCAGGCGACTGAAGGGCGCTCCGATGATTATAGAAGTTAGGCAACCATGAGGTGCTCGGACTGATGTCAAGGTAGTCGAGTGCAGTTGCTCCACGCGTCCAAAGCGGCTGTATTGGCTTCTGACGGCCTGCATGAACTGGGCAATTCAAGCGAGCATAAACGTCAGATGCAGAACTCTAATATACATGGCGAATCACTTGGAACTTACACCACAAATATTGCGAAGGTGGCTGATGCTATTAATGTGCGGTTTTACAGATTGGATTGATAGTCATGGGCTAGTATTATTGGCCAATAAACAAAGTGTAATAATAGTTAGAAAGCGTATTTTTTGTGCAAACATACACATTTCAAATGGAACTATGTCTGTTGACATTAAAGGGGGTAGGACGTCAAACGGGCCGACTTGGAGCAGGAGAGGCACCACAGGACATTTTTATTTCCACTGTCTACAATTTTATAAATAAATTCATAAAACTTTGTCATTATGACCAGGAAGGATTCAGGATTGACTCTCATAGCAGTGGAAGTTCAGAAACACCGCAAAATAATTTTTTTTTTTTTACGTGAGAAATTTCATCATTTTTTCACTAACTATTGGCTGCATTTGTTGCTGTAGGTACACTTTTCTTCATAAGAGAGATTCTTCGATGAATTTAGCACAGCATCCAAACCATACTTACAGGTGTCTGAAACTGTAGAAGTTATTTAATTGATGAAAAAATGAATGAGGTGTTACATTTTAAACTCCACGTTTAGAAAAAACTCAAATTTTATAGTCATTTATCTCAATTTTTACCACAGTTTTTAATAGATCTGGAAAATTCTAGAGTTTCATACACCTGTGAGTATGGTTTGGATGCTGTGCAAAATTGATACAAGAATCTCTTTTACTTACGAAGAAGAGTGTACCTACAGCAACAAATGCAGCCAGTAGTAAGTGAAAAAATGATTAAATTTCTCGTGTAAAAAAAATTATTTTGTTATGTTTTTGAACTTCCACTGCTATGAGAGTGAATCCTGAATCCTTCCTGGTCATGGTGACAAAGTTTTATGAATTTATTTGTAAAAGTATAGACATTGGAAATTAAAATGTCCTGTGGTGCCTCTCCTGCTCCAAGTCGGTCCGTTTGACGTCCTACCCCCTTAAAGAACTAAAAGCAGGATGATTTCGAATGTCGGTGGTGTTTGTTGTAGGATTCTAGTGCGAGTCGCTTACGAGATATCGCATTTTGAAAAGTTCCAACATCGAGACTTGTACGATACTTGGAACAGCACACACTAAAGAGCAATGCAAGTGCATATACCAGTTATATGGATTCTGACTAGTAACGAGCCAATTTACCAGCACAGATTGTGTTCAAACTGACCGCCGGCAGTGCAAAACAGGCTTCCAATTTGATATGGAAAGACTGCTGCACACGTGATAGCATTTCAGCGAAGATCTCCGAGTAGGTTGCAGTAATACGTCGTTGTATATCATCAGGTGTAGTTGGTGTGTTCTTGTAAACAGCGGTATTTCAGATTTCTTCACAGATAAAGGTCTACAGGAGTCAAATTCGGGCAACAGGCCAGCCAAATTACAGGTCCTCTGCATCCCATCCAACGATTTGGAAAAAATTCGTGAAGACATTCTGTAGCACTTCGTGTAGTATGGCCTGCACAGCCATCATGTTGGTACCACAGGTCCCCCCCCCCCCCCCCCTGGTCTGCAGAGGAACGTCTTCTCGTATCCGTGGAAGATGGTCTTGGGAGTCTGCAATACTTGTGGGCGTTCAGTTTTCCGTCTATGAAAAACGGGCCTTTGAGCTGATGGTTCACTATTTCGCACCACACGTTTACACTCCAAGGACGCTGACGTTCCACCTGACGAAGACAACGGGGATTGTCAGCAGACCAGTAGTGCATGTTTCGGCGGTTTACCTGGTCATGATTGGTAGATTTGGTTTCATCTCTAAACGAGATACATGATACTTCTATAACATCCCGTCTTAATGCCCACGTGCAGAAGTTAACACGATTTTCATAATCGTTTTCATGCAGCTCTTAATGGAGAGAGATGTGATAGGGATGGAACCTATGTCAATGAAGAATGTGTAGGACAATTGCCTGACATGCCACTTCCTCTTGCTATTGCACGGGAGCTAACAGCAGCAGGAACTTTAATTCCCTCCCCCCTCCCCTATCCCCACTTCTGTCGTAACTTGTTCCCTTCTGTTACGTCGACAAGGTGTTACACTTCAACATTCAATTAACCGATTGAAGAGGTTGATAAATAACTGCCAAGGTGGTTGACGTCATTTGAGATATCTTGCTGCATACTCCGTACAACAACGAACCGCATTTTTCCTATACTCTCCATACACCACAAGCATGTCGGCTTTTTCTGCTATGGACTGCATTGGACTGCTACACGCACTAACTTACTATCAAGTCGCAGTGCACTCAAGTTACACAAAAGCACACTGTAACCAAACATAAGAACAACGTACCTAGCAACTACGCAGGTTGGATGACTTCTCAAAACAAGATATCTCGTAAGCGACTCGCATTAGACTCCTGCAACAAACACCACTGACATTTTACGTAATTTATCCTGCTTTTAGTTTGTTAACGTCAATAAAAATTGTTCCATGTACAAAAGTGTATGTTTGTACAAAATATACACTTTCTAAGTACTATTACAATCTGTTCATTCGCTAACAGTAAGAGCCCCTGACTACCAAAGCATTCTGTGAAAACAGCACAAAAACAGCACTTTCAGTTTCCGCATTAGTTGTGATGCAGGTTTTAGGTGATTCACTCTTTATATAGCCACGTCACGCTTTTAACATATATATGATTAAGAGCATGACATGCTTTGATCCAAAGTTGGAACGTGTGGGGACGGCAGAAACAAAACACTTGAACGAGTAACTGAAAGTAGATAAGTGATATTTGATTGTTCCATTGGTGTCCGCAGTGAGATACAGAAACTTATTTACTATTTTAATGGTGTCAGATTGAGTCCACGCAGCGTCGCAATAGAATTACCGCACTCGGAGCCAGATTACCATTTGGCCCCTGGGAGGCAGCAAGCCCGCTTAACGTGAGCCACACTTCCCCTGAGGGCGTGGCCGGATGTTTGCAGGTTGGCGGACCCCCGCCCACTGCAGCGTTTACCGTGGTGTATTGTCCTCGGGAGCGAAGCCATTAACGCTATCTCCCATCAACATTTCGGCACCCTTCCGCCTAACAGTGCCTCCTAGTTAACGGGCAGACCTGTCTGCGAACAGCTGGATGGCTTATTTGGACGTTGGATCCCACAGCACACGCTATGCAATTCTGTCGAAGGTAGTAACAAATGCAGTAGCTTCGCAAATATCAGTTGGATCGATTTTTTCCGAGTAATAAAACACATAAGGTACTGGTATAAAATGGATGAAAAATATGACATTGGTTGTAGGAAGGTCAAATGGACGACTGTGATTTATTAGGCGAAGGGCAGGTGCAAAAAAAGACTGCATACAAGATGGCTAACGACCCATCCTTGAGTAATGCTGGAGTGTTTGGGATCTTTAAAGCAGAGGCAGTGCCTTGGGCCGATCCTGAACATATCTGACTCTCATCACGCCAGCAATACGAACGCGCAAAAGGGTTCATCATATGAATGTGATGCATAAGGGGTGGTTTAGCTGCAGCTGCAGCCGTGAACTAGCTCTGGATATCAGTGCACCAAAGCGTGCAACAAAATTTCTTGGACTTCCTAGTGAAGGGCGCAACACACAACACGCACTTATTTACTCCTGATTCCGATCTGTCAGACCACACCTCTGAACATAAAGCGAGGCACGTATTGCGAAGGAAGAAGGGCAGGAAGAAACATGAGTGAAGATAGACCGCTAGTACTGTACTCTCTCCCCCTTCCCCCCCTCCCCTCAATCCACCATCTGTCTCAGAATATCACGGTTTAAGGACTGGACATGCGACAAACAATGTTATTGTTGTGATCCTCAGTCTGAATACAGGTTTGACGGAGCTCTCACCGCTACTCTATGATGTGCAGGCCTCTTCATATCTGCATAAGTACTGTAGCTTACATTCGCCTTGTAGCTGAGCGCTCAGCGCGATTGATTGCCCTGAGGCGACCTGGGTTCGACTCCCGATACTGCCAGGGATTTGTTGTTGGTGGGAGGTCTAGAATGGGGTGCACTCAGCCTTATGATGCCAACTGAGGAGCTACTTGGTTGAGAAGGACACGAAACTGATTACTGCCAGGAGGGGGGTGTGCTGACCCCACACTCCACCATACCGCATCTAATGGCGCTACTGATGGAGGGTGACATGGCGGTCGGTCGGTGCCGATGGGCCCGACACGGTTTGTGGACGGATTTTACGTTACCGTAACTTACATCCACTTGAATTTGCTCACTGTTTTCAAGCATTTGCCTCCTCCTTCAATTTTTTTACCCTTCGTTACCTTCCATTACCAAACTGACAATTCGTTGACGTCTCAGATTGTGCCCTGTCAACCGATCTCTTCTGCGAGCTGTGACACAAATTTCTTTTCTCCCCATTTCTATTCCTCATTTTTTATTCGCTCTATTCACCTAATTTTCAATATTCTTCTATAGCGCCACGTCTCAAAAGCTTCTATTCTCTTCTTGTCTGAAATCCTTATCTACCACGTTTCACTTCCACACAAGGTTACACTCCAGAGAATTACCTTCATACAAAGATTCCTAATATCTAAATTTATATTCGAAGTTAACAAATACCTCATTACAGAAATGCTTTCCAGCTGTTGCCTATCTGCATCTTATATCTTGAAACTTTAGCCATCGTAACTTCTTTGCTGCCCAAGTTGCAAAACTCATCTTGGTCGACTAACTTTTAGTTTCTCATTTCCTTGTCTAATTTTGTCAGCATAACATGATTTAATTCGACCTCGTCCCATTACCCTTGTTTTACTTTTGTTGACATTAGTCTTACAACTTTCTTTCAAAGCGCCATACATTCTCTTAAATTGCTGTTGCAATTCTTTCGCCGTCTCTGACAGAATTGGAATGTCGTTGGCAAACTGCAACGTTTTTTATTGAATTATAATTCCCTTTCCAAATTTCTCCTTGGGTCTTTTTACTGTTTGCTCAATGTACAAATGAAATAACCGGGGAGATGCAACAACCCTCTCTCATTCCCTTCTCAGGTGCTGCTTCCCTATCATGTACTTCTACTCCTATAACCACAGCCTGCAAAAGTTAAAGACAACTTGTAACTCCCTTTATTTTACTGAAGCATCAGAATTTCAAAAGGCATATTCCAGCCAATAATGTCAAACGTTTTCTCCAAATTGTTTCATTTCTGCGGGTATCTGACCTTAATGGTAAGGGTGAGTTTCTGTCACGGAAACTTCTGCTGTCACCCCCACAATACAGGTGTCAGGTACGGCCCAACTGATTGAAAATACATGACTTACAATGAGGTGACGAAAGTCGTGTAATACCTCCTAATATCGTGTGGCACCTTCTATTGCCTGTCTTAGTGCAGCAACTCGGCATGGTATGGACTCAAAATGGCTCAAATGGCTCTGAGCACTATTGAACTTAACTTCTGAGGTCATCAGTCCCCTAGAACAGAACTACTTAAACCTAACTAATCTACGGACATCACACACATCCATGCCCGAAGCAGGATTCGAACCTGCGACCGTAGCGGACGCTCGGTTCCAGACTGTAATGCCTAGAACCGCTCGGCCACCCCGGTCGGCGGTAGGGACTCAACAAGTCGTTGGAAGTCCTCTGCAGAAATACTGAGCCATGCTGCCTCTATAGCCGTCCGTGTTGCCGGTGCAGGCTTTTGTTCACGAACTGACCTCACTATTATGTCCCATAAATGTTCAGTGGGTGGCGGCCAAATTATTTGCTCGAGCTGTCCATATTATTCAAACAAATCACGAACAATTTTGGCCCAGTGATATGGCGCAATGTCATTCATAAAAGTTCCATCGTTGTTTGGGAACAGGAAGACTACGAGTGGCTGAAAATGGTCTCCAAGTAGCCGAACATAACCATTCAGTCAATGACAGGTTCAGCTGGACCAAAGGACCCAGTCCATTCCATGTAAACACAGTTCGCAGCATCGTGGAGCCACCACCAACTTGCACAGTGCACGAACGCACCACATTCAGCTCTTAACAACTGACAACTGGACTCACGTGACCAGACCACAGTTTCCAGCCGTCCAGCGTCCAACCGATATGGCCACGAGCCTAAAGCCCAGTCCACACGCAACGATCTGTCTGCGCAGACATCGGCGCAGATGTCTGTACATGCAAAAGATCGCTGCAGATGTGGTGTGTTCACACGACACAAACCCCAATCTACTACTCGCCCGCCATCTGTCGGTGTAGAAAAGAAATTTCAGTGACAAGCGACTACGATCCCCGTAAACCTCAAAAATTTAATTCAGTTATTTTGAAATATAGAAATGGAGGAAGTTCTGTTGTGGTCTGTGTTCGCAACTTGTGTTGCAAAAAACATTCAGACCAACCGCAGGAAACAGAGAAAGCGGTCAAAATGTTGTAGACATTGGCTGCTAAAGCGAAAGCAGTTTTCTCACGTAAATTTACTGCGAGAGTTGCAGGGCGCACCTGTTTTGTTTTACATTACCTCGTGTTCCATTTCCTCGCACATTGACACTCCAATTTCATCTTCAATTGTACTCCTGCTTGGTCTTGGCGTTTCTCTATCACTAAGTAAGCCAATCAGATCAAAATACCATAACGTTGGCTGGTATACTTGATCTACTCCTACACCAGATCTTCTAGATTTCTGAACCTTGGATAATTCTTTTCGGTAAACAGTTCGCTGACAGACTTAATTTACTTGACTTGCTTTCATGAACTCATCCTTCAGGACAGCGTAAATAGCTTCACATGTGTTGGGTATTATTTCACTCAACGCTTGTTTCGATATTGCAGTTGAAAATTCCAAATCCTTGTAGCTCCTTCCTGTTGCTAGGAATCTTAATGTTACCGCCAGCCGTTCATGCGGAGAAATTGCCCTTCTCATACAAGTATTTTTTCTCGTAATGTGAGGGGTTACAAGCTTTAAGAGATAATTATAAGTTTCGACATCCATCCGCAAATAATTTCGCCAGTTCGCAACGATTTTTTTTATTACTGTTTCTCTGTTTGCCGAGGCGTCAACTGCCCGCAATTTTTCAACTAGAGCATTGTATGCTGCTGTCTTTTTGTCTCGGTCACTATTATATTCTTTACTTTTAATCTTCCTCAAACATGGGTGGTTTCTACATATTTCAATGAATTCACTTACAAACTCTCGAGAACACTGACGAGTATCAGCCATTTTAATGCCCTGTGCGTACAAATACAAACACTAGACTGAGAAAACAGCTGTTTCGCGCCAGATTTGCGGCGATCTCCTGTCCACACGCTCCAACTTGTCTGCGCAGACGTGGCTTGAACCCACAGATTTGAGAGGTTTCGCTCAAACCTCCAACTCCAACTTCCAGGTTTGCACACACCTCAGGTTGGTGCAAATCTTCTGTCCACACGCAACGATCTGTCTGCGCAGATGTGATGTGCGCAGACATTTGCGCAGACAGATCGTTGCGTGTGGACGGGCCTTAAGAGAGGCTCTACAGCGAAGTCGTACAGTTAACAAACGCAGTCGCGTTGGTCGTCTGCTGTCACAGCCCATTAACGCGAAATTTCACCTCACTGTTACGGATACGTTCGTCATACGTCTCTTCTTGATTTCAGAGGTTACTTCACCCAGTGTTGCTTGTCTGTTAGCACTGACAACTCCGTTCAGACGCCGTTGCTCTCGGTCGTTAAGTGAAACCGTCGACTACTGCATTATCCGTGATGAGAGGTAATGCTGGAAATTTGGTATTCTCGGCATACTCTTGATACTGTGGATTTCGGAATACTGAATTGCCTATCGATTTTCGAAATGGAATGTCTCATGCGCCTAGCTCCATCTACCATTCGGCGTTCAAAGTCTGTCGATTCCTGTCCAGCGGCCATATCCACGACGGAAACCTTTTCATATGAATGGCCTGAATGCAAATAATAGCTCCGTTGCCGCTGTCGCTGCCGCTGCATTGGAGAGCATTCCTTGCTCTGGATGTTGGGCAGTGCAAGCATAAAAATGCTGTTCCTGCTTTTCCTGTGGGGATGAAAAGAAAAGAAAACCTTACCTCTACGAGTTGTCCTTGGGTGGCGTGGTGATAGCCTGTGAGTGCTGCGAGAAAATCATTGTCGCAGCAGGTGAGGCCAACGTGTTGTTGACCTGTGATATGGTTGGTGACCCAGGGCACGGACGAGCCGGTTACGAGATAGCCTCGCCTTCTCATAGAAGGATCTCGAGACGGTCCTGAATCTGTCCTTCAGGAGAGGGGTGCCAGCTCGATTCGTTGCGATGAGCGAATCTGCGGTCTTTCTCCACACCATAGCTGTCGGACCAGTGTTAGGTACAGCATGATGGCGTGTTGTGGCGTGTAATGGTACTTGAATTACGTAACCATTACGGCACCTCAACTCAACCTCTCGACACCAGCAATATTCTACTGCGTTTCTGTAAAGTACCCTCATTATTTTCCTGATCAGTTTTTAATACCTTCACACACACATTGACACTTTTATTAAAATCATCTATGGATACAACAGGTTGATAATACAAAGATATTCATTACATTTTACACTTTTCCACTAGTGAGGATATAACCTAAAAATTTTAGCTAAATAGTTCCACAACTCTTCCCTATCTGGTTTGTAATTGCAACTGTTCCATAATATTTTTAAAATTTTTTCACCTTTTCCTTCAGAACTTGTATGTAGGTTTAAATACTTCACACTATTATACAAGGGCGATGTACTTGAGGACAATATTATGGAAATGGAAGAGGATGTAGATGAAGATGAAATGGGAGATATGATACTGCGTGAAGAGTTTGACAGAGCACTGAAAGACCTAAGTCGAAACAAGGCCCCGGGAGTAGACAACATTCCATTAGAACTACTGATGGCCTTGGGAGAGCCAGTCATGACAAAACTCTACCATCTGGTGAGCAAGATGTATGAGACAGGCGAAATTCCCTCAGACTTCAAGAAGAATATAATAATTCCAATACCAAAGAAAGCAGGTGTTGACAGATGTGAAAATTACCGAACTATCAGTTTAATAAGTCACAGCTGCAAAATACTAACGCGAATTCTTTACAGACGAATGGAAAAACTGGTAGAAGTGGACCTCGGGGAAGATCAGTTTCGATTTCGTAGAAATGTTGGAACACGTGAGGCAATACTAACCTTACGACTTATCTTAGAAGAAAGATTAAGAAAAGGCAAACCTACGTTTCTAGCATTTGTAGACTTAGAGAAAGCTTTTGACAACGTCAACTGGAATACTCTCTTTCAAATTCTGAAGGTGGCAGGGGTAAAATACAGGGAGCGAAAGGCTATTTACAATTTGTACAGAAACCAGATGGCAGTTATAAGAGTCGAGGGGCATGAAAGGGAAGCAGTGGTTGGGAAAGGAGTGAGACAGGGTTGTAGCCTCTCCCCGATGTTATTCAATCTGTATATTGAGCAAGCAGTAAAGGAAACAAAAGAAAAATTCGGAGTAGGTATTAAAATTCATGGAGAAGAAGTAAAAACTTTGAGGTTCGCCGATGACATTGTAATTCTGTCAGAGACAGCAAAGGACTTGGAAGAGCAGTTGAACGGAATCGGGTGATGCTGAGGGGATTAGATTAGGAAATGAGACACTTAAAGTAGTAAAGGAGTTTTGCTATTTAGGGAGTAAAATAACTGATGATGGTCGAAGTAGAGAGGATATAGAATGTAGACTAGCAATGGCAAGGAAATCGTTTCTGAAGAAGAGAAATTTGTTAACATCGAGTATAGATTTAAGTGTCAGGAAGTCGTTTCTGAAAGTATTTGTATGGAGCGTAGCCATGTATGGAAGTGAAACATGGACGATAACCAGTTTGGACAAGAAGAGAATAGAAGCTTTCGAAGTGTGGTGCTACAGAAGAATGCTGAAGATAAGGTGGGTAGATCACGTAACTAATGAGGAGGTATTGAATAGGATTGGGGAGAAGAGAAGTTTGTGGCACAACTTGACTAGAAGAAGGGATCGGTTGGTAGGACATGTTCTGAGGCATCAAGGGATCACAAATTTAGCATTGGAGGGCAGCGTGGAGGGTAAAAATCGTAGAGGGAGACCAAGAGATCAATACACTAAGCAGATTCAGAAGGATGTAAGTTGCAGTAGGTACTGGGAGATGAAGAAGCTTGCACAGGATAGAGTAGCATGGAGAGCTGCATCAAACCAGTCTCAGGACTGAAGACCACAACAACAACAACAACAACAACAACTATTAGCTGGCACAACATTACAGTCCTCTGCTACATTAAATTGGTTACACTGACTTAACTTCGCTGTTCTTCAGATGCATGAGTGTCCTCTTCCTCATTACTAACCACACTTACCTCATCATAATGCTCACAATTATCAACTTCATTATCACATAGCTTCACTACTTCACTTGAAATAATCTCGTCGAATACTTGATACTCACCGACAGCATTACTCTCTCCATTACTTACCACCGTGCAACTCTCAACGACATCATTAGCTTCCATATTTTCATCAAAATCAAACCTTTCCTCATCATGCATCCTATCCACAGTTACATTAAGTTCCGTCTCTCTCTCTTCACATAACTTTTCATTTTCATTAATTAACTTATTCAAATCAGAGCTGTAATGTTTGTCAGATACTTCAGAATTACATAGATTATCATTCACTACCCAATTATAAAATTCTGGCACAATTGCTCATCTGGCTTGTTCTCAGAAGTAGTTACCTTATTACTTTCAACATCATTATTCTCTCTTAATGTATCCCAAAATTTCTGATGAAAATTTAAAGTATTAATTTGGTGTTGAACATGAGTGTCTGTTATTTGTGGTGTGTACTTGTTTTGTCTTTCAGTGGTTTTATTATAATAATAAGTTACATTTCTCCTTCTTCCTCTGTCTGTAAATCCCCAGTTACTATTGTAGGTCCTATTGTGATTAAATTTTCTCGCCCCAAAACTGCGGACCCTCATTGAGGCGGTCCGGAGTTTTCCTGCCTGTTTTCTCTGTTTGATCTCCAATTTTGTTCTCCCCTGTTTCTGTCATCCCATCTGTTTCTATTTCCTTTTGGGCGCGTAAGCGATTATTAGTTAGTTAGTTAGAGAGTCGGACCGTGAAAAGTCAAGTCTTGGACGTCGTGTTGGAAAGACACATATTGTAGTTAGCTTATAAAATGTGAGGAAAATATTTTCAAGTATGTTTTGTATTGTGAAGTGATGTTTTGTTTGTTACGTGATATTGCAGCAAAAGTAATAAAAAGAAGAGTAACTTAAATTCGGAGTGCTGATTACTTTTTTACATCACCATTGTCCTGAAAAAGTGTAATCTTCAAGAATGGTTTGTGAAGCGCATCAACAAAACTTTTGAATATCGCAGAATAAAACCTAGGCCTCTTTGCATCCGAGCTTGGAATCATCACCACCTAGATTTTCGACGATTGAGCCATGATTTTACAACGAGACCAGCGTGGGAAACACAAAAAGATGACGACGGTTCAATCCCGTCTCCAGCCATCCTGATTTAGGCTTTCCGTGATTTCCCTAAATCGTTTCAGGCAAATGCCCGGATGGTTCCTTTGAAAGGGCACGGCCGATTTCCTTCCCAATCCTTCCCTAAACCGAGCTTGCGCTCCGTCTCTAATGACCTCGTTGTCGACGGGACGTTAAACACTAACCACCACCAAAAAGATGAATGCCTAGTTTATTCATTATTACATGAAATGACTTTATTAACTGTGCTCTAATGACACCTGCCACATAATAATTTTGTTGTTGCCCGAAAATGCAGTATTTAGCAGCGTGAGCAACACCACAATCATTATTAAATTTTGACCCTTGTTGTGATAGGGTTGTTAGAGGCGGCAGTGTCGACTGCGGGTTCAGCGGCAGGTAAAGAGCGCGGAGGTGCACTGTGTCTCTGCTTCTGACGTCACGGATATGAGGCGCCCAGGAGAGTCTTCCGTCTAGGTTAACACCTAGGCACTTCGCCGCCTTGCTCCATGGGATAGTGCTTCCAGGATTTCGACGGTCGGGAAATCTGGCGGCAGCATTCTTCGAGTGAAGGTCACCGCCTGGCTCTTAGCTGCGTTGAATTTCAGCCGCCATTTCGTTGACCACAAACCCAGGGCGGCGCACCCGAGTTGGAGACGCCGTTGCATGGTGCGCGCGTTCATGCTGCAGGTGTGCAGAACTCTGTCATCGGCGTAGAGAGCCAATTCGACGCGCGCCACCCGCGATATCTCGACAGTGCACGGTGGGTACAGCAAGGGGCCGAGCATTGACCCCTGCGGCACCCCAGCACGTATCTGTCGGTCTGTGGACGTACCATCGTTTGCCCCGACGTGGAACGTTCGCTCTGCTAGGTAGGATCTCGGGAGGACTGCGTGATGACGGCATTCCGAGTCGAAGGTGTTTGTACACGAGACCGTCTTGCCGGGCGCAATCAAACGCTCTGGACATGTCGAGCCCCAAGGTATTCTCTTGTTTCCACTGCTCTCATCGCCGGCTCTACCAGTCTCAAAAGCTGATGAGAGGTAGTATGACCGCTACGGAAACCAAACTGCTCATCTCGAATAACCCTCTCCAGGGTGACGTGTTCCTTCGGCCTTTCCGCTTACAAATTCACGAAAGCTTGCGAGAGGGGCAGGAGCAAGTCGATGGGTCGATAGCTGCAGACCTGGCTTGGATCTGTTCCTGTCCTCGGGATGGCCACATCTTCAGCGTGCATCCACGCTGCCGAGTAGCTGCCTGTGCGAAGTATCTCGTTGAACACTTCAGCTAAAAGCTGGTGTGATCCTGGTGGGAGATTCTTCAGCAGTTGGTTGTTTATTCCATCGCTGCATCATGTTTTCCTGGCGTTCAGAGAAGCTGCACCGCAACTTATTCCTCTATAATCGGTCTGCAGGGTGTAAATATCTAGCACTTTCAAATGTAATAAACAGAACGGAAAAATTTGAATCCTAATGGTTGAAAAGAGGGCGTAGTTTGCCCTCAAACTTCTCAAGGAAGACATAAAAACGTGCTAAGAGCAATCGCCAAGAGTCGATTAATGTCACTGATGATAACAGTGAGGTCTGTTACCGAAACACTGCACATGGTTCTCACGGCAGGTGCTTTTCATTCGTTAGATACGACAGAGAAAGGAAGAGAGAGAAAGTCTGTCTTGCCGGATATCCTCGACTTGAAAAGTGAAAAAATGAAATAATAAGATAGAAAAAAGGCTTTTTAGTAATTTAGATATAGTTCAACAATATTAGTATGTAAACTGACATGGTCAACGTTTTGTAGATGATCTATTTGAAAGCATGGCAACGACAGGTAGCAGATACAGCGTGACAACTGTACTGGCATAATTACACTACTGGCCAGTAAAATTCCACACCAAGAAGAAATGCAGATGATAAACGGGTATTCATTGGACGAATATATTATACTAGAACTGACATGTGATAACATTTTCACGCAGTTTGGGTGCTTAGATCCTGAGAAATCAGTACCCAGAACAACCACCTCTGGCCCTAATAACGGCCTTGATACGCCTGGGCGCTGAGTCAAACAGAGCTTGGATGGCGTGTACAGGTACAGCTGCCCATGCAGCTTTAGCACGATACCACAGTTCACCGAGAGTAGTGACTGGCGTATTCGGACAAGCCAATTGCTCGGCCACCATTGAACAGACGTTTTCAATTGGTGAGAGATCTGGAGAATGTGCTGGCCAGGGCAGCAGTCGAACATTTTCTGTATCCAGAAAGGCCCATACAGAACCTGCAACATGCGGTCGTACATTATCCTGCGAAATGTAGGGTTTCGCGGGGATTGAATGAAGGGTAGAGCCACGGGTCGTAACACATCTGAAAAGTAACGTCCACTGTTCAAAATGCCGTCAATGCGAACAAGAGGTGACCGAGACGTGTAACCAATGGCACCCCATACCATCACGCCGAGTGATACGCCAGTATGGCGATGACGAATACACGCTTCCAATGTGCGTACACCGCGATGTCGCCAAACACGGATGCGTCCATCATGGTGCTGTAAACAGAACCTGGATTCATCGGAAAAAAATGACGTTTTGCCATTCGTGCACCCACGTTCATCGTTGAGTACACCATCGCAGGCGCTCCTGTCTGTGATGCAACGTCAAGGGTAACCGCAGCCATGGTCTCCGAGCTGATAGTACATGCTGCTGCAAACGTCGGCGAACTATTCGTGCAGATGGTTGTTGTCTTGCAAACGTCCCCATCTGTTGACTCAGGGATCGAGACCTGGCTGCACGATCCGTTGCAGCCATGTGGATAAGGTACCTGTCATCTCGACTGCTAGTGATACGAGGCCGTTGGAATCCAGCACGGCGTTCCGTATTGCCCTCCTGAACCCGCTGATTCCACATTCTGCTAACAGTCATTGGATCTCGACCAACGCGAGCAGCAATGTCGCGATACGATAAACCGCAATCGCGATAGGCTACAACCCGACCTTTATCAAAGTCGGAAACGTGATGGTACGCATTTCTCCTCCTTACACGAGGCATCACAAAAAGTTTCACCAGGCAAAGCTGGTCAACTGCTGTTTGTGTGTGAGAAATCGGTTGGAAACTTTCCTCATATCAGCACGTTTTAGGTGTCGCCACCGGCGCCAACCTTGTGTGAATGCTCTGAAAAGCTAATCATTTGCATATCACAGCATCTTCTTCCTGTCGGTTAAATTTCGCGTCTGTAGCACGTCATCTTCGTGGTGTAGCAATTTTAATGACCAGTAGTGTAGAATGGAAATGGATAATCGGCAACAGAAATATCGAAAAGGACGTCCGTTACTTTCAGAAAGCAGTAACAGAGCAAAATATATGTATCTGAGACAACCCAAGAACAGTTATAACAAAACAATTTGGACGCTCGGTCAGCTTAGGGCGTTATTTTTAAGGGCAGCGGAGCTTCAGTGGATGGTCCGCGTGCCGCACGTGTTCGTCCACAGCTACCGCCGTGCTCGCGTGTAATGGCTCGCCACGCTAATTAAGTAATGAATTAATTACGGACGCTTTAATGAACTGGCAATAATTCTTCCTCTGGCTGAACACAACACCTAATCGAAGGCGTGCCAACTCTCACCGGTTCATTACGACAGTGTAGAATTCTGGTGAGAAACAAAAGACGAGACAAAGCAACAACAGCTACCGTCGGCTTCCCCGTCCCCCTCCCCCTCCCACCGTTCGATGATCGATTCTCATCACATTACAGATGTCACGGGGCGCCTTGATCTCAGAAAGTATCATAGTCCAAGCGCCAGTCAGAAATCTCTTTTAGGAAAAATAGAACTAATCTTGTAGTCACCTCATGTACCCCTTATCAGAAGAGGAAGCAATTACCCCCTCCCCTTGTCCCATCTACATGGAAATAAACAAACACCATCTTTGAGAATAATGAATCGATAAATCTGGAAAATACACTAGTATGCAGAACTTAAGCACGAAGGTACCTTTCCCATGATGTGTCACTTTGAAGTTACATAGCTCGATGAAACTTGGACCATAAATCCTAGTTTACACGACGACACTAGGTTGCAGGCAACTGTGCTACCAGCCACTGCGGATGAGCGCCGCGCGCTTGCGCAACTCGTTGGTGAAACTAAACACTTTCGGCGTGTTCCAACTTTGGCGACACTAGTTGCATGAGTTTTGAGGTTTATGTGTGTTCGCAGAATGTAGACAAACTGAAATACGTAGTGGGGAACTGAAATAATGTTCGCTTTTTGGATATCTATGCTTTGCATAGGTGTTTGTGGCATTTCAGTGATACTGATTACAAAAATAAACAACATATTGCTGCCGCTGAGACAGTCATGTTCGATCGTAACATAGATGGTTTCGCAATATCTGAGCTGCAGGGCAAAATTTATTGAGTTTAGAGCACATATACAACTGAATTAAGAAAAATACGAGCAAGTGTAATCCTAGCTGCGGCAATGCTCTCGTCTACAACACTAAAATCCCTTCGTTTCAGTTGGCCAACTCTTTGTTAAGGAATATTGTTGGCAGGAGGGAAGGCTATACAAATTCAAGAAGCTGCATTCTTTATTCAATATTCATCTATTTAAAACGTCGCTGCAGTGCTCCCCATTCACATATGTTAGAATTTTGAAATATTGTCACTGTACAGATCTATCTTCAAGAGAGAAGTCTGCAAACCATTCTCTTCTTAATGCTGCCTGCTTCGAACAATTATTGCTGCTAATGTTAATTATTATCACTATTAATGTTAATAATTATTGGTGTTAATGAAGTAGCGTCATCACCAACTAAAACCGTATCTTATAGCATGCCGAGTGTTCTCGATTGTAATGCACAGTACTTGATGCATTACAGTACCTTTTATTCCTTATTGCATAATTAACTCTATTTAGAAGAAACGTGAACAGTTCTGGTGACATTCTAAGATAATTAAAAGAACTTCTTGGATTTTCCGTTATAAACTATTTGAGCAAGGATGCTGAGCAACCGCGCTGACGTCTTTTCTTCATCCAGTCACGAATCAAAACACGTTCATTATTTTTTTTCTTGTGCAGCGATTCCACGCAACAAGCTTTAACTCCATCATAACTCGTGCGACTTGCAGCTGCCAAAATTTTCATTTCAGACGCGACTCAGGGACCGACGAAACGACGGAACTGAAGTGTATACTGGTGTCGCCGTGTCTACAGACAAATATGAAACCACTTGGGTGCAACTCATTCCACGGAACGAGTGGCGCAACCCAATGTCGTCGTGTAAACTAGGCTTAAATAGGAAGAACTGCTACAGTATAGGACGGAAGGTATCTGAACACATAAGCAGAAATGACATTTTATTCAAAAGCAATACAGTACATACACTGATGTCACAGCGATTAAAAAAAGAGGAAGGAAGATTAGGGTTTAACGTTCCCTAGACATCGATGTCGTTAGGGGCGGTGCACGTGCTCGGAATGTTTCAAGGACGGGTAACGAATTCGGCCGTGCTCTTTTCAAAGGAACCATCCCGGCATTAGGGAAACCACAGAAGACCCAAATCTGGATGGCCAGACGCCGTTTTTAACAGTCGTCCTCCCGAATGCGAGTCCAGTGTGCTAACCACTGCTCCACCCCTCTTGGTTACAGCAATCCATGGCGCTCCCTGGACATTACAGAAGGTGCGACGTTGTTCTCAGTAGAGTGTGTGATCACCACGCGCGGCAATGCATGCTCTGTAGAGTGCTCCCATGCTGCCCACAAAGTTATAAGGAGTCCTTGTGATAGAGCTTTCCATTCCTCCAACCATTGCGGTTGACAACAGCTGGATAGCCGTTGGTGCATTGCACGTGTTGTAATGCGTCTCCCAACACATGTGCTCATCTGAGGAAACACGCAGACCAGTCCATTCGTTGAATATACTGTTGCCCCAAGACCTCCTCCACTTACACTGTAGCAGGTCATTACGTCCATGCAACATTATACCACCTGGACCATCAAAACAATCATGTTCAACAATGCCAGACGTAGCCTCATATAGCGAGAGGTGAGGACTGAGGACACGTAATGCACTCTGGAACAAAATTACTTTCGTCTCTACGCTTTGCACACCAGTGTAAATTAAAGCGGCAACAGAACTTTCTCCCTCTGTTCGTGAAGAGGTGCAGCCTAATCGGCGATGCGCTTGTGTAACCGTTATCTGCTATCTGAATTCTTCGCAGTGTAGCAGTTGATGTATTTGACTCAAATCAATGGCAAGACAGTAGCTACTCAAATTCCTGATCGGCCATCTATGTTAGTAAATGGCTAATATGGTAACCCATTCCCAGTATCAGGTTCCCTGTCTAATGGCTTCCAGCGGTAACAAAAATTTGAAGAACAATATTATTGACAAAATTTTAAAATGTTTTATTATTTTATCAAATTGCACGTTGAAGTTCTCTTCGAAGTTTCTTCTTAATGACGCAGAAAGAAATTTTTTTAAATCGATGTCATAAATCGGCAGCTATAGAATTTAAAGATTACTTTCTCATGCCAAAAAATTCGGAACGCTGTTCGCCATAGCTTAATGATAACCAGACCTCGGTCTCTCTTAGCTACCTCGCCCTGCATATAACGGTAGCTTATTATATTAAAGTGCAGCTACTCACATAGGTCCAGTGTGTGCTGTAATTATCATATGGCAACGAAGCTTAGTAGGAATTATAATGTATTAATACAAAACCGATTTTCGCTGAAAAAGAAATGGTTTCAGTTTTGGCCACCAGGTGCAAATCTTGCGCTATGAATACAAGAAAGACGTATAGAAATTGATTCGGAGAGAAAAGGACAAATAATAAGTGACAAAGGTATTATATTGATTTTATTATTAACCACCGCTTACACAATTAGTTCAACATGAAAACCGGAGAGGTCCACTAGATGCTGTACGGCACCAGATTTGCATCTGCTGGCCAAAACTGAAACAAATTTTTCCAGCTTAAATCGGTTTCGCTGTATAATTACGGCCCTGAACAGATCCCTTGGGACCAAAAAAAAAATAAATATAGCCGGCCGCAGTGGCTGAGCGGTTCTAGGTGCTCCAGTTGGAACCGCGCGACCTCTACGGTCGTAGGTTCGAATCCTGCCTCGGGCATGGATGTGTGTGTTGTCCTTAGGTTAGTTAGGTTTAAGTAGTTCTAAGTTCTAGGGGACTGATGACCTCAGATGTTAAGTCCCATAGTGCTCAGAGCCATTTGAACCCAAAAAATACAGTAAACAGATGGACTCTATGCGGTCTACAGTGAGTTTTCAGGGAATTAAGTGCTTCGAAAGAGACTGACTCGAAAAGAATTACTTAACAATGAATCGGAAACCGCTTGTATTAGAGCGTACAAGAAATCATTTAGAAGACACATACCGCACAACATAGCTTTACCTATACACTCATGACTACAATAAACAATGGTTCGTATCCTGAAATTGCTTAGAATTCTGAAACCGTTGTAGGTGGAAACTGAGTAAGCGGTTGCCTATCAGATAGGCAGCCCACAGTACTCACATGCACGTCGTGTGGACTGGTATCCAGGCTAAGAAGGTCTGTATGGGAATGCAACGGGCTTAGAACAGTTGACGCGACGTGAACCTCGATAGTGTGTGCTGCTTCACTCCAAAGTAAAAAAATATGAAAATGTGATTTGCGTGTTAAAAGCGAGGTTCCAATTTTTGTCGGTTTTTGAACGTTGCTTTAAAAGATGTAATGTAAACTTGTTCGAAGTACGTGATTGTAAAGCTCAAAGCAGTTTCAGAGTGCGAACCCCTGATTGCCTGTATTCCAATTTTCGTTCTTTCGCATGCGGTTTTCCACTTGTTGTTGAATAACAGTTTTGAAGTCGGTGTCTTTCAGGGCGCCTAGCTCTCTCAAAAATCAGTGTAGACCTTATATTGCATGTCTGTTTTCCCATTTATTTGTCATAAGGGATCTGGTCGTATAGAATAATATCGTAAAGTAGCTGCAAATGTTACTGTGGGTGAATTTTGTTTATTGCATATTAATTTAGTGCATGCGTGTGTGACACACAAATGCAAATAGTTCTGTAGGGTCCTACCGTGTTCCATTATCTTGTCCAGAATGATCAAAGGACTAATAAACAAAAATGCTTTGTAACTGATATTATGCTTTTCCGATAGTTCATCTGTCAGATTTCATGACAAGAGACTTAGTTTTTTCAGAGATTACAGTTGAAACAGATTGAGAGTTTATAAACAGGTCCTTATCCTCTGTCAAAATTTGTATACCTTTGCAATTTTTTAGCACTTCTGAGTACATTGGAAGTAATAGAATTTTAATAATAGTGGTAACAGCAAACAAAAATGTTTTATTTAATTCATTACGAAGCTGGAGATAAGACGGCAGCATCGAATAACTAATGAGAAGATACTGGCTCTTAATGAGAAAAAAAGTAATCTGTGGCCGAACTTGACTAAAAGAAGGGACCGATTGATAGACCTCATCCTTGGGAATCAACGAATCTTGAATTTAGTACTGGAGGGAAGTGTGGGGAATACACATTGTAAAGGGATATACAGTAAGCAGGTTAAAATGGCTATAACGTGCAGTAGTTGTTCAGATATTAAAAGGTTTGTCCTCGGAAAGATTAGCGTAAAGAGCTACATGAATCCAGTTTTCAGACAGAAGGCCAAAATAACAAAATGATTGTGAAATCGTAGTTTCGATTTTATTCAAGTAAATATTTCCTTCTGCTAGTGACGATTCTTATTTGTTGCTAAACGCAAAGGCCGCCTTTATGGCCTAGTGCTGAGCGCTGATGGCTGCTATCGTGGATGCCCCACTTTCCTTTCACAGTAACTACTTCATTTTTATGTTTCCGTGCCTCAATTGGTAAGAAATGGAACCATTATACACTGAAGAGTCAAAGAAACTGGTACACCTGTCTGATATCGTGTAGGGCCCCCGCGAGCACGCAGAAGTGCCGCAACACGACTTGGCATGGACTCGACTAATGTCTGAAATAGTGCTGGAGGGAGCTGACACCATGAATCCTGCAGGGCTGTCCATATACACGAAAGAGTACGAGGAGGTGGAGATCTCTTCTGAACAGCACGTTGCAAGGCATCATAGATATGCTCAATAATGTTCATTTCTGGGGACTTTGGTGGCCAGGGGAAGTGTTTACATTAGAAGAGTGTTCCTGGAGCCACTCTGTAGCAACTCTGGACGTGTGAAGTGTCGCATTGCTGAAGTCCGTCAGAATGCACAGTGGACATGAATGGATACAGGCGGTAAGATAGGATGCCTTCGTACGTGTCACCTGTCAGAGTCGTATCTGGACGTATCAGGGGTCCCATATCACACCAACTGCACACGCCCCACACCACTACAGAGTCTCTGCTAGCTTGAACAGTCCCCTGCTGACATTCAGGGTACATGGATTCATGAGGTTATCTCAATACCCGTACACGTCCATCCACTCGATACAATTTGAATGAGACTCGTCCGACCAGGCAACATGTTTCCGGTCGTCAACAGGCCAGTGTCGGTGTTGATGGGCCCAACCGAGGCGTAAGGCTTTGTGTCACGCAGTTATCAAGGGTACACGAGTGGGCCTGCGGGTCAGAAAGCCCATACTTATGATGTTTCATTGAATGGTACGCATGCTGACACTTGTTGATGGCCAGCACTGAAACCTGCAGCAATTTTCGGAAGGGTTGCACTTTTTGACACGCTGAACGTTTCTCCTCAGTCGTCGCTGATCCCGTTCTTGCAGGATCTTTTCCCGGCCACAGCAATGTCGGAGATTCCTGATATTCACGGTACTTTCGTGATATGGTCGTAGGGAAAAATCCCCACTTCATCGCTACCTCGGAAATGCTGTGGCCGTCGCTCGTGCACCGACTATAACAGCACGTTCAAACTCACTTAAATCTTGATAACCCGCCATTGTAGCAGCAGTAACCGATCTGACAACTGCGCAAGATAATTGTCTTATATAGGCGTTGCCTACCGCAGCGCCTTATTCTGCCTGTTTACATATCTCTGTATTTGAATACGCATGCCGATACCAGTTTCCTTTGCGCTTGAGTGTAGAATCGCTATGTTGTCCGTCTGTCTGTAGAACTGTCAAAAACCCTTTTTCTCAGGAGGGGTAGACGTCTCAAGTTGAAATTTATGTCTCATACTGAGGTCTATGGTCCCTTGGCGTTGTAAAAAATTGAAGGTTCAAAGTCCATGTAATCGAAAACTTCCGCCATTTATAGCATATTTTAACACTCGCAAACTCACTCATCAAAACCTGTAGGGTACTTTCCACTGGCCTAGAATCACGAAATTTCTCAAAAAGGAAGGTTTCACTGTACAACCAAAGGAAAAAAAAATCCTCTAACGGTAAATTTATAATTATACAGGGTGGTCCATTGATAGTGACCGGGCCAAATATCTCACGAAATAAGCGTCAAACGAAAAAGCTACAAAGAACGAAACTCCTCTAGCTTGAAGGGGGAAACCAGATGGCGCTGTGGTTGGCCCGCTAGATGGCGCTGCCATAGGTCAAACGGATATCAACTGCGTTTTTTTTTTTTTAAATTGGCCTAGAATCACGAAATTTCTCAAAAAGGAAGGTTTCACAGTACAACCAAAGGAAAAAAATCCTCTAACGGAAAATTTATAATTATACAGTGTGGTCCATTGATAGTGACCGGGCCAAATATCTCACGAAATAAGCGTCAAACGAAAAAGCTACAAAGAACGAAACTCCTCTAGCTTGAAGGGGGAAACCAGATGGCGCTATGGTTGGCCCGCTAGATGGCGCTGCCATAGGTCAAACGGATATCAACTGCGTTTTTTTAAATAGGAACCCCCATTTTTATTACATATTCGTGTACTACGTAAAGAAATATGAATGTTTTAGTTGGACCACTTTTTTCGTCTGGTGATAGATGGCGCTCTAATAGTCGCAAACGTATAAGTACGTGGTATCACGCAACATCCCGCCAGTGCGGACGGTATTTGCTTCGTGATACATTACCCGTGTTAAAATGGACCGTTTACCAAATGCGGTAATGGTCGATATCGTGTTGATGCATGGCTATTGTGATCAAAATGCCCAACGGGCGTGTGCTATGTATGCTGCTCGGTATTCTGGACGACATCATCCAAGTGTCCGGACCGTTCGCCGGATAGTTACGTTATTTAAGGAAACTGGAAGTGTTCAGTCACATGTGAAACGTCAACCACGACCTGCAACAAATTATGATCCTCAAGTAGGTGTTTTAGCTGCTGTCGCGGCTAATCCGCACATCAGTAGCAGACAAACTGCGCGAGAATCGGGAATCTCAAAAACGTCGGTGTTGAGAATGCTACATCAACATTGATTGCACCTGTACCATATTTCTATGCACCAGGAATTGCATGGCGACGACTTTGAACGTCGTGTACAGTTCTGCCACTGGGCACAAGAGGAATTATGGGACGATGACAGATTTTTGGCACGTATTCTATTTAGCGACGAAGCGTCATTCACCAACAGCGGTAACGTAAACCGGCATAATATGCACTATTGGGCAACGGAAAATGTACGATGGCTGCGAAAAGTGGAACATCAGCGACCTTGGCGAGTTAATGTATGGTGCGGCATTATGGGAGGAACGATAACTGGCCCCCATTTCATCGATGGCAGTCTAAATGGTGCAATGTATGCTGATTTCCTACGTAATGTTTTACCGATGTTACAACGTTTCACTGCATGACAGAATGGCGATGTACTTCCAACATGATGGATGTCCGGCACATAGCTCGCGTGCGGTTCAAGCGGTATTGGATAGCATATTTCATGACAGGTGGATTGGTCGTCGAAGCACGCACGTTCACCGGATCTGACGTCCCCGGATTTCTTTCTGTGGGGAAAGTTGAAGGATATTTGCTATCGTGGTCCACCGACAACGCCTGACAACACGCGTCAGCGCATTGTCAATGCACGTGCGAACATTACGGATGGCGAACTACTCGCTGTTGAGAGGAATGTCGTTATACGTATTGCCAAACGCATTGAGGTTGACGAACATCATTTTCAGCATTTATTGCATTCATGTGGTACTTACAGGTAATCACGCTGCAACAGCATGCGTTCTCAGAAATGATAAGTTCACAAAGGTACATGTATCACATTCGAACAAACGAAATAAAATGTTCAAACGTACCTACGTTCGGTATTTTAATTTAAAAAAAAACCTACCTGTTACCAACTGTTCGTCTAAAATTGTGAGCCATATGTTTGTGGCTCTTACAGCGCCATCTATCACAAACCGAAAAAAGTGGTCCAACTAAAACATTCATATTTCTTTACGTACTACACGAATATGTAATAAGAAATTGGGGTTCCTATTTAAAAAAACACAGTTGATATCCGTTTGACCTATGGCAGTGCCATCTAGCGGGCCAACCATAGCGCCATCTGGTTTCCCCCTTCAAGTTAGACGAGTTTCGTTCTTTGTAGTTTTTTGTTTGACGCTTACAAAGTCACTCATCAAAACATATAGGGTACTTTCCGTTGGCCTAGAATCATTAAATTTGGCAAGGTATCACAGTACAACTGAAGGAAAAAATCCGAAAACTTAATTTTTAATTATATCCCACGAAAAAAAATGTTTCTTTTCCCATTTGTTATCTGTCGTCAAACTTGAAATTAAAACAATATGCAGTTCTGCATTGAGGCTGACTGGGTTGAAATGGTAAAAGTCAAATACGTCATATGAGACATAATGTCATTTATTACCCGACTTTTCACTTTTACCATTGCGACCCAGTCAGCTGAATGTATAACTGCTGATTACGAGGGTTGTCCAGAAAGTAAGTTCCGATCGGTCGCGAAATGGACACCTCAGTGAAAACCCAATGAAGCTTTGCACAGATGTGTTGGGCAGTGTCCCTAATATGACTGTCGATCGCATCAAGACGTTCTTTTCAGTTGTGAGCGCACTGTGAGCGAGTAAAGCTGCCTAGAACAACGATGTCTCCCGCCAAGTACGAAGTCCCGCTGAGAGGCTTCGCCTTAATGAATGCAGCCCACCTAACACAACTGCCACGCACTTCCTTCTTCATGGCAACTGTCAGCCGCACTCTGCAGGGGCAGTGAAGACGCTCCTGCAGCCTTTTCGATGGGAAGTGTTCGATTACCCACAACGCAACCCTAATTGGCTCGTCCTGAGTATCATCTCTGTTCACATGAAACGCTGGATACGAAGACAACACTTGGGCGCAGGCATCACGCCATAGACCAGCGTAGAGAACTATCGGAAAGCACAGGCGGCTGCTTTCTATGACGATGGTGTTGGAAATTTGGTATAACGCTCCGACAAATGTCTAAGTCGGAGCGGCGACTATGTAGAGAAGTATCTGTTAAAGTGTAGCTAACTCTTGCAAATACACTCCTGGAAATGGAAAAAAGAACACATTGACACCGGTGTGTCAGACCCACCATACTTGCTCCGGACACTGCGAGAGGGCTGTACAAGCAATGATCACACGCACGGTACAGCGGACACACCAGGAACCGCGGTGTTGGCCGTCGAATGGCGCTAGCTGCGCAGCATTTGTGCACCGCCGCCGTCAGTGTCAGCCAGTTTGCCGTGGCATACGGAGCTCCATCGCAGTCTTTAACACTGGTAGCATGCCGCGACAGCGTGGACGTGAACCGTATGTGCAGTTGACGGACTTTGAGCGAGGGCGTATAGTGGGCATGCGGGGCGCCGGGTGACGTACCGCCGAATTGCTCAACACGTGGGGCGTGAGGTCTCCACAGTACATCGATGTTGTCGCCAGTGGTCGGCGGAAGGTGCACGTGCCCGTCGACCTGGGACCGGACCGCAGCGACGCACGGATGCACGCCAAGACCGTAGGATCCTACGCAGTGCCGTAGGGGACCGCACCGCCACTTCCCAGCAAATTAGGGACACTGTTGCTCCTGGGGTATCGGCGAGGACCATTCGCAACCGTCTCCATGAAGCTGGGCTACGGTCCCGCACACCGTTAGGCCGTCTTCCGCTCACGCCCCAACATCGTGCAGCCCGCCTCCAGTGGTGTCGCGACAGGCGTGAATGGAGGGACGAATGGAGACGTGTCGTCTTCAGCGATGAGAGTCGCTTCTGCCTTGGTGCCAATGATGGTCGTATGCGTGTTTGGCGCCGTGCAGGTGAGCGCCACAATCAGGACTGCATACGACCGAGGCACACAGGGCCAACACCCGGCATCATGGTGTGGGGAGCGATCTCCTACACTGGCCGTACACCACTGGTGATCGTCGAGGGGACACTGAATAGTGCACGGTACATCCAAACCGTCATCGAACCCATCGTTCTACCATTCCTAGACCGGCAAGGGAACTTGCTGTTCCAACAGGACAATGCACGTCCGCATGTATCCCGTGCCACCCAACGTGCTCTAGAAGGTGTAAGTCAACTACCCTGGCCAGCAAGATCTCCGGATCTGTCCCCCATTGAGCAAGTTTGGGACTGGATGAAGCGTCGTCTCACGCGGTCTGCACGTCCAGCACGAACGCTGGTCCAACTGAGGCGCCAGGTGGAAATGGCATGGCAAGCCGTTCCACAGGACTACATCCAGCATCTCTACGATCGTCTCCATGGGAGAATAGCAGCCTGCATTGCTGCGAAAGGTGGATATACACTGTACTAGTGCCGACATTGTGCATGCTCTGTTGCCTGTGTCAATGTGCCTGTGGTTCTGTCAGTGTGATCATGTGATGTATCTGACCCCAGGAATGTGTCAATAAAGTTTCCCCTTCCTGGGACAATGAATTCACGGTGTTCTTATTTAAATTTCCAGGAGTGTATTAGCATCTGTAAACTCCTGCTTTACAGAACAGTCGAAATTCATGAAGCTTCTAGAACGTTGCTGGAGCTTCGCATATGGGAAGCATCGCATTTATTGAATTTTAAAGAAACGAACATGTCAGTGGGAATCATTTTTCTAAAGTAGTCATGGGCAGTATAATTGAAATCAATAAATATCGTGACTGGCAGCAGCAAATGATATAAACAAGATCAAATATTTTCTTTTCAAATTATGTAATTACATACCCAATAACAGTCATAGTTAGAAAAAAAAGCTTTTGTTGCGGTTCTCAGTCGGACACCAGTTTCTCAGGTATGTTACTGCTAACAGGTGACTACAAAAACGGAGAAGGTGGTTTCTAGTTCAGGGGCACGGGTAGTGTGTGCCATCTACCAGGTGATGAGTAAACTGCGAAGCGATCAGATGGCGCCTCGTCGTGCGTCATATACTTCCAAATCGCCACCTCCTTGGCTCTCACATCAGCCTGGTAGTCGAGGTACAGATCATTTTAAAAATTGAAGCAGTTTTAAGTAGTTGATACGAGTAGTTGTGCTGCTATAAAGTTTCCTTGTCCATTGATCTTTGTCAAAATTTCTTGGTTGCATTTACGGCATTGTTATTTTGTAATGGTACGTATTTTTTCGAAGAGACAAAATAAGTTCAAGCAATGGCGGGCATCAACACCACTGAAAATCTTTCTTCCTGCTGTGGCGTTACTTATACTTAGGGTTGATTAATAAGTTCTTTCGGTAGCATCCAAAGATGCTCATTATGAATACGCCATGTAAAGTTTTTATTCCCTTTGGTTAAATATGTTTTCCTTGTAATAAATGGCGTGAGTGGGCATACTGTATACCAGGTGTAGAAGTATGAAACCGCAAATTGGTTGCAATAATTCCACGTCTGTTGTTTGAAACTGATAAACAATATTTTATTCAAAATAATCTCCATTGCTATTTATAAATTTCTCCTACCTCTCCGGCAGGCTATGAATGCCACTCCAAAAAAACTGTTCTTCTTTTGAAGTGAACCAGTCAGCGAGCCATTTTGGTAGATTTTGATACGAATTGAATTCAGCGAGAGCGTGTCCCAATGATGGAAATAGATGATAATCGGACGGAGCCAAGTTTGGAGAAAAAGCCGCATAAGCTAGTATTTACCAACTGAACGCGTCGATCGTTCCCCTGACCCGTTTTGCTGTGTTTGATGGGGCGTTATCATGGAGTTGCCTTTTTCCATATTCCGGTCGTTTTTCACATCAAGCTCAATTTAAATCGATCATCCGCTGTCGGTAGCGGTCAGTGGTAACGGTTTCACCAGGTTTTAGCAGCTCATAACGATGACCCCCCTCTGATCCCACCAAACAGAGCATTGTCTTCTTTCCAGAGCGATTTGGCCTTGCAGTGGATGTCAATGGCTTGCCTGGATTCACCCATGATTTACGACGCTTAGGATTCTCAAAACATATCCATTTTTCATCACCGGTCCTATTCAATGGAGAAACGACTATCTTTTGTATCTGGCGATACATTTCACAAGTGGTCTTTCGATTTGCTTCTTCATGCGGAGCCCATTTTCCCACTTTCTCCACCTTTCCCATAGCTTTCAACGGAAGAGAAACGGCTTTCTGCGTGACGTTCAATTGTTCCGCCAGTTCCTGTTGAGTTTGATTATCAACTTCATCCAGTAAGGCCTGCAATTCGTTGTCTTCGGACTTTTTCGATGGATTCCAGCGCTCGTCGTATCTCACTTCAAAATCACCACTTTTGAATTTTTTTGAACCAATCGAAACACCGTGTTTTCCCAAGAGCATGTTTCTCAAAAGCTTCTACAAGCATTCTGCAGCAGTTTTCTTCAAATGATAACAGAAAACCAGTGCTGTCCGCAAATTGTAGTTCGTAGCCACAAAACTCGACATGTTTAAGGATTTGAAACAGATACCGACGTATGGAACTTGGGGTTACTGTGTGTTGACAATCGTCGCTAGCCGTTACAGGAAGCAAATGGCGCTGCAGACGCGGACTCACAGGCCCTACACTGACGGCTAGTGCCATCTATAGGGAAATTCCGGTTTCATACTTCTACACCTGGTAATTATGAGGGCACTTCAAGAAGTAAGTTACACATGATTATGGCGGCCGAGTTCCTCGACTGTCTGGACGTAATCATCTGTGGTCGATGTCGGCAGTCTTCCTTTCCAGCCAGAATCACTCACGTCTGTGCGGAGCTGGTCATATTATTGGCACTATTTCACTGTGGCTGTACGCCACATTGCATTTGGTCCACATGCTACTGAATTCCTCTGTGAATCTGTATTCAGGCTAGACGTTTTGCCAATAAGAATCGTACTGCCCCGCATACTTAAGCTCTACAGTACGTTTCCAATTGTCACGTTACTGCACTCCCATTACTGTAGTGCACCTGTTATCCAAAACGCAGCAGAACCGCGTCTACAGGAAAGCCAGAATACGTACTCTCTTCTGACAAAGTGCCACTCTTGTTGAACAGTGGCCTTAGGGAAGAAAGCGTGTGGGGCGATATGTGGAATTTACTTTTTGAAGATTCCACATAGATTACTCATAAATGAACCAATAGGCTTAAGTTGCCCTGCGAGGTAACCAGAGGACCGGCGAAAAGAGACGCTCTTCTCAGCATGTACTGTTTGTTCACGATAAGTTGACGATTGGCGCGGTGGCTGTCTGGAATGGCCGTACCCCCGCATTACGGCTGCCGAGGGGAGAGGGACGGCGAGGGGAAGGCAGCGGCGGCTCCTAGCACCAGCTGTGGCACCACTGCCTGTTTCGCGCTTAACACGAAACCACCGGCGGCACTCGCGGAAGTATTGCCCACTAAGTGACACTTCCGTCAGATCGGAAATCACCTGCCGGCCGGGGTGGTCGAGCGGTTCTAGGCGCCACAGTGTGGAAACGCGCGACCGCTACGGTCCCAGGTTCGAATCCTGCCTCGGGCATGGATGTGTGTGATGTCCTTAGGTTAGTTAGGTTTAAGTACTTCTAAGTTCTAGGGGACTGATGACCTCAGAAGTTAAGTCCCATAGTGCTCAGAGCCATTTGAACCATTTTTTTCGGAAATCACCTAATTTGTTGGCATATTCATGTCGAGAGTTTTACCTATAACTTGTTGTTGTTGTTATGGTATTCAGTCCTGAGACTGGTTTGATGCAGCTCTCCATGCTACCCTATCCTGTGCAAGCTTCTGCATCCCCCAGTAATCACTGCAACCTACATCCTTCTGAATCTGCTTAGTGTATTCATCTCTTGGTCTTCCTCTACGATTTTTACCCTCCACGCTGACCTCCAATGCTAAATTTGTGATCCCTTGATGCCTCAGAACATGTCCCACCGACCGATCCCTTCTTCTTGTCAAGTTGTGCCACAAACTCCTCTTCTCCCCAATTCTATTCAATACCTCCTCATTAGTTATGTGATCTACCCATCTATTCTTCAGCATTCTTCTGTAGCACCACATTTCGAAAGCTTCTATTCTCTTCTTGTCTAAAATATTTATCGTCCATGTTTCACTTCCATACATGGCTACACGTCATACAAATACTTTCAGAAACGACTTCCTGACACCTAAATCTATACCCGATGTTAACAAATTTCTGTGTTTCAGAAACGCTTTCCTTGCCATTGCCAGTCTACATTTTATATCCTCTCTACTGCGACCATCATCAGTTATTTTGCTCCCCAAATAGCAAAAGTCCTGTACTACTTCAGTGTCTCATTTCCTAATCTAATTCCCTCAGCATCACCCGACTTAATTCGACTACATTCCATTATCCTCGTTTTGCTTTTGTTGATGTTCATCTTATACCCTCCTTTCAAGACACTGTCCATTCCGTTCAACTGCTCTTCCAACTCCTTTGCTGTCTCTGACAGAATTACAATGTCATCGGCAAACCTCAAAGTTTTTATTTCTTCTCCATGGATTTTAATACCTACTCCGAACTTTTCTTTTGTTTCCTTTACTGCTCTCTCAATATGCAGATTGAATGACATCGGGGAGAGGCTACAACCCTGTCTCACTCCCTTCGCAACCACTGCTTCCCTTTCATGCCCCTCGACTTTTATAACAACCATCTAGTTTCTGTACAAATTGTAAATAGCCTTTCGCTCCCTGTATTTTACCCCTCCCACCTTTAGAATTTGAAAAAGAGTATTCCAGTCAACATTGTCAAAAGCTTTCTCTAAGTCTACAAATGCTAGAAACGTAGGTTTGCCTTTCCTTAATCTTTCTCCTAAGATAAGTCGTAAGGTCAGTATTTTCTCATGTGTTCCAATATTGCTACGGAATGCAAACTGATCTTCCCCGAGGTCGGCTTCTACCAGTTTTTCCATTCGTCTGTAAAGAACTCGAGTTAGTATTTTGCATCTGTGACTTATTATACTGATAGTTCGGTAATTTTCACATCTGTCAATAACTGCTTTCTTTTGGATTACAATTATTATATTTTTCTTGAAGTGTGAGGGTATTTCGCCTGTCTCATACATCTTGCTCACCAGATGGTAGAGTTTTGTCAGGATTGGCTCTCCCAAGGCCGTCAGTAGTTCTAATGGAGTGTTGTCTACTCCCAGGGCCTTGTTTCGACTCAGGTCTTTCAGCGCTCTTTCAAACTCTTCACGCAGTATCGTATCTCCCATTTCATCTTCATCTACAGTCTCTTCCTTTTCCATAATATTGTCCTCAAGTACATCGCCCTTGTATAGACCCTCTATATACTCCTCCCACCTTTCTGCTTTCCCTTGCTTGGAACTGGGTTTCCATCTGAGCACTTGATATTCATACAAGTGGTTCTCTTTTCTCCAAAGGTCTCTTTAATTTTCCTGTAGGCAGTATCTATCTTACCCCTAGTGAGATAAGCCTCTACATCCTGACATTTGTCCTCTAGACTCTATAATTTATGTATTCTTTATACATCGAAAACATTAAAAAATGAATATGCGACTCTCCACGCCGGGAACAGAAAGTTTAACAACGATTTTTTGGAATCTATTTGCACATTTCATTTCATGTTTACAAAGAGCAATTAATTGTGCCTGAAAGAACTGTCAAAATCATGTTCTCTAAAAAATGGCTGTCATTTATGCTTGTTTCAAGATCATCATTATCATTATCGTCATCTCTTGAGGGCGTAGTACTAATGACAGCTTCTTCAACGGCCATTTCCACTGTTCCATCTCGTGTCCAGTACTCTTGCCCCAGTTGCAGCACCTTCCTGCAGTAAGCCTGCCAGTCTTGTACAGTAACTGAAAGGAGAGTAGCATTAACAAGATTCTGCACTCTTATCTTCGACATGCCAACCGATACTTTGTTCTCCCTGAAATTGTGTTCTATTTTGGCCTATGCCAATTCTGTCTGATTTAGTTCTCAGTTATAGGGCTGTAAACCCTCTACATTGCGGCCTCTGCTCTCAGCGATTTTATACACGACGTGCACTTTCGCGGCTGGTTTGTTTTCCTTTATTGTAGATAACTGTTCACCCTTCCTCATTGAGTCGTTACAGTTTATCAGTCCATCTAGCAACCACTCTAACATCGTAATCTTGAAATCACATTTATTAGATGTTCTGTCGAATTTTCTGCTGTGATATGGCGCATTATCGCATTATCCATAGAATCAGTGAACTGGATGGAATATTACGAAGGACCATGTCGATCTTCCTCAAGAACGGCTTCTTCCACTCTTTGCATTCTTCTGTAAATAATTCATCGTAATATTTTGCAAGGATGACTCACTAAAATGATCGTTCTGTAACGCTCATAACAGTCAGCACCTGTCTTCTTTGAAAGAAAGAAGGGAAATTGTCGCTTTCAAGTTATTGTAAGAACCGATATCAGGCTTAATATATATCTATTAGTGAAAACTGTATTGTAGTACTTAACGGCGTATCAGGTTATGATGAGAATAATACAACAGAAGTAGAAAGTTTTGGAATATTTAACGAGGCATGGAACGTATACCGAAAAGACAGATTAGACGCCTTAAGAGGGTTTTTTTTTATTGGAGTTGACAAAGTATTGTGTCTGACGAGGTCGAAACTGAGTGTGACTGAAGTTGTCGGGTTTAGGTGAACTCAAGTAAATTATAGGATGTTTTTACCAGCCACCTGATAGTTTTAGAATCAGTCAAGGAAAATGTGCGCTCAGTAGCGTAGAAATACTCATGCTATGCAATACGCGGCTTTAACCTACCATTGTAGACTGGGACATCTATGGATTGACTACAGTTGGTACAGACAGGCAGTATTATCAAGTACTCCTGAACACGTTTTCGGAAACTGTCTGGAGCAGCTAGGTCGGCAGCCCAGACGTAATGGAAATATTGTAGACCTTCTAGCTTCAAACAGGCCTGACCTTATCGAACGTGTCGCATAGAGACAGCGAATAGTGATCGTGTGTCATCATAACGACTATGGTTAATTACAAACAATCCTGTTGGAAGAACATCCGCAACTGAGCATTATAGCAGAGGTTGAAAATTCCGCTTCAGTTGTAAATTACTTTATTTTCACACGACCGGTGACAGAGTCCTAAACCGGTCGTGTGAAAATAAAGTAATTTACAACTGAAGCTGCATTTTCAATATCTGCTATGGTTAATTAAGTCAATAAATCAATGATTTAAGCAACGAGAGTGTTTCTGTTAGAAAGAGCAGATACGCAGTTGTTAGCAACACGCTTAGAAAATAAATGGACATAATTTAGTTCCAGTATGATGGACATAGAGGAATTATGGGCAAAGTTTAAACAGAGTGTAAATCGTGCCCTGGAGAAGTACGTGTCGAGTAAGGTGGTTAAGGACGAAAAAAACCCACCATTTTTTAACCAGTTCCTGCGTCAGTAAAAAGATCGATGCGTGAAGCATACAGCTACTAACACCGACATGTCTTAGTAAAAGATCTTGCCGATAATCCGAGAAAATTCTGGTCCAACGTAAAATCTCGAAGCAGGTCGAAGGCATCTATCCAGTCACTCGTTGACCAGTCTGGCGTGGCAATAGAAGACAACAAAAGGAAAGCCCAAGTTTTAAATCTTTCGTCTAAGAAATCATTCACGCAGGGGAATTGTAATAAAAATAGCATCATCTGACTGCCGTATAGACTTCGTATGGGGACATAGTAATAGGCATCCCTGCCATAGAGAAGCAACTGCATTAGTTCACAATAAATCCGAATGGAATCCCAGTTCAGGTTTACAGCGAGTGTTCTAAGGCACTGGCCCTTTACTTAGCTAGCATTTTTCGCGATTCTCCCGCGCAGCCCAAAATCCCAAGCGACTGGAAAAAAGCGCAAATGACTTGTCTATAAGAAAGACAAAAGAACGGACTCCTATAATTACATAGTAATATCATTAACATGGGTTTGCTGCAGCATTCTTGAACTCATTCTCACTTCGAATATAATAAATTTCCTTGAGATGGGAGAGCTTCTGTCCACAACTCAACATTGTTTTAGAAAACACCGCTCGCGTGAAACTCGGCTTGCCCCTCTCCCACAAGATATCCTGCGAACCGTGGATGCAGGGCAACAGGCAGGTTCCATATTCCTAGATTTCCGGAAAGCGTTTGACACGGTGCCCCATTACAGGTTGTTAAAGAAGGTACGAGCATATAGAATAGGTTCACAGGTATGTGAGTGGCTCGAAGAATTCTTAGGTTATAGAATCCAGTATGTTGTTCTCGACGGAGAGTGTTCGTCAGAGACAAGAATATCGTCAGGAGTGCCCCAGGGAAGTGTAACAGTACCGCTACTATTTTCTATACACATAAATGATCTGTCGGTAGGGAGCAAATCTGTGGCTGTTTTCTGATGACGCTGTGGTGCAGAGGAAGGTTCTGTCGTTGAGTGACTGTAGGATGGTGCAAGGTGACTTATACATCATTTCTAGTTGGTGTGATGAACAGCAGCTTACTCTAAATGTTTGAAAATGTAATTTAATGTGTGTGAGTAGGAATACATTACTGTAGTGTTCGAATACAGCGGATGTACAAGATAAAGTATTACAATCTCGAGTTAAATTATAAACCAAACAGAAGAATACACATAGCAAGACCAAATAAGAGATAGAAAGGTAAGGCGTGGAAACTGAGCAGAGGTTCAGAAGGAGAATGTTTGTAATGACTGAAAAAATAAGCAAAGGGAGAGTAAAATACATTGCGCTCGTGTTGCTGTCGACAAGTGAGTCCGACGCTCCGCTAATTACGAGGCGTTGCTACGAGCCGACAAAAGCGCTGATGGGCGGTTTGCCTATAATCAACCCCCCCCCCCTCCCCCGCTATTGAATCAAGCTCTAATGAAGCTTTGACGTGTTGGGTGTGACAACTGTACCCCATTATATGACAGCACCGCAGCCCTAATGTAATAGGGTACGAAGTATAGTCATCAAGTTTTAATTGTGACCTCATAAAAATGTTTCTGCAACCATAGAAATTGGTGATGGTGTTATTCCTTCTCTATACATAAATTCTTCCATGTGTGTTATTTTTCCCAGCAGTGGAAGACATGGAGGAGATTTTTGTTTTAAATGTCTCCATTTTGGTTGTTCAGGAGACGTTCTATCTCGAAAATCACCTCGCCACTGTAATGAAAGTGTCTGCCACGTGATGGTTGTTTCATCCGAGGGAAGAGGAAAAGCACACCGGGCGCAGTGTGAGGTGACTGTATGGAGATGAGGCGTTATTTGACAGCCCGGAGAAGCAGCATGTGTGACCGGGGCCTGTGCAGAATGCCCTGAGGTGACGTCATGGTGGAAAATACTCTAAACGTAGGTCTTCCGTTTCTTCAACATACCTTCTATGATGGGCCATAGATTCAGTATTACCCCACGTGTTCCTTAATTTCTCCGGAACCAAAACTGACCTTTTTCAAGGCCGGATTTACACGTTTCTCTGTCGTTCGAAATATATTCGCTGAGTACGGATATCTTGGCACCGGCTATATTAGATATAGGTATAATACCTATTAAAGACATACATAGTTGCGCTCTAGCAAAACTACGGTTTAGTAGTTTTGGCACGTTACATAAATAACGTAGTAACTGTAGGATGTCGCGATAGTATTGGTAGAATTAACAGGGAAAGAAAGATAAATGATTGAATGATTGCATGGGAGCCGATGGCATTTTTATTTTTATTTTTTTGCACGTAAATAAAACCGTACATCGTTAATTGCATCAAAAAAATGTTCAAATGTGTGTGAAATCTTATGTGACTTAACTGCTAAGGTCATCAGTCCCTAAGCTTACACACTACTTAACCTAAATTATCCTAAGGACAAACACACACATCCATGCCCGGGGGATGACTCGAACCTCCGCCGGGACCAGCCGCTCAGTCCAGGACTGCTGCGCCTTAGACCGTTAATTGCATCGTCCATTGCGTACTTTATATCCTTACAAAATGTAAATGGCATTTTATGAGTAATAAAAGTTAGTTCATCACGTAACGTCTGCTCTTTTATGCAACCAAAGCAATTACTTCTCATGCAAGTATGTTTTACATGGACAAACACAACAAAATCTATGTAGTTATTGTTATTTTGTACTCGGTGGAACTGTCTTCGTCATGATCAAAGACAAAACTTTCCTGTTATTGTTAATAAGTACGACAATTGTTTGTGAATAACATAAAACATGTTTTATATAAGCTCAACGAATTATTGAAGCGATGTTTGATATGTTTTTCTTTTGGTCTTCTTTTAATTTTACCTTTTTTTTTTTTTGGGCGAGAGAAATTATGTTTCCTAGCGCTAAATGATAAATCTGTATTGCTTTTTTTTCTAATTTTTGCTACAACACCCCTCTGTTCCACAATATAAATCAACAATTTTCGAATAAAACCTGAATTAAACATTGACAATTTCGATTTGGCTATAAAAACTGTTTATTTTTAAGTAATAGCCAGGATTATAACTATTGTTGTTGTTGTGGTCTTCAGTTGTGAGACTGGTTTGATGCAGCTCTCCTTGCTACTCTATCCTGTGCAAGCTTCTTCATCTCCCAGTACCTACTGCAACCTACATCCTTCTGAATCTTCTTAGTGTATTGATCTCTTGGTCTCCCTCTACGATTTTTACCCTCCACGCTGCCCTCCAAAGCTAAATTTGTGATCCCTTGATGCCTTAAAACATGTCCTACCAACCGATCCCTTCTTCTAGTCAAGTTGTGCCACAAACTTTCAGAAACGACTTCCTGACACTTAAATCAATACTCGATGTTAACAAATTTTTCTTCTTCAGAAACGATTTCCTTGCCATTGCCAGTCTACATTTTATATCCTCTCTACTTCGACCATCATCAGTTATTTTGCTCCCTAAATAGCAAAATTCCTTTACTACTTTAAGTGTCTCATTTCCTAATCTAATCCCCTCAGCATCACCCGATTTAATTTGACTACATTCCATTATCCTCGTTTTGCTTTTGTTGATGTTCATCTTATATCCTCCTTTCAAGACACTGTCCATTCCGTTCAACTGCTCCTCCAAGTCCTTTGCTGTCTCTGACAGAATTACAATGTCATCGGCGAACCTCAAAGTTTTTACTTCTTCTCCATGAATTTTAATACCTACTCCGAATTTTTCTTTTGTTTCCTTTACTGCTTGCTCAATATACAGATTGAATAACATCGGGGAGAGGCTACAACCCTGTCTCACTCCCTTCCCAACCACTGCTTCCCTTTCATGCCCCTCGACTCTGCCATCTGGTTTCTGTACAAATTGTAAATAGCCTTTCGCTCTCTGTATTTTACCCCTGCCACCTTCAGAATTTGGAAGAGAGTATTCCAGTTAACGTTGTCAAAAGCTTTCTCTAAGTCTACAAATGCTAGAAACGTAGGTTTGCCTTTTCTTAATCTTTCTTCTAAGATAAGTCGTAAGGTTAGTATTGCCTCACGTGTTCCAACATTTCTACGGAATCCAAACTGATCATCCCCGAGGTCCGCTTCTACCAGTTTTTCCATTCGTCTGTAAAGAATTCGCGTTAGTATTTTGCAGCTGTGACTTATTAAACTGATAGTTCGGTAATTTTCACATCTGTCAACACCTGCTTTCTTTGGGATTGGAATTATTATATTCTTCTTGAAGAATAACTATTATAACTATGTAGACCAAAAATGTTCCTTATGTTACGGGACCTTTAAATATCCTCACTTAGTTTCTAGACACTTCACCGTTCCTGTTTTCTAGGCGAGTCTAGTATGACACTGATCGCACACGCAAAGTGGTAGATATGCAACACACCTAACGTACAGCTAACACGAGTACGATCTTAACTGACCAAGGCTACCGGGAAAGGTACCGTAGTCTAGGCTTACTTATGATGGTGTACGGTAGCCTACAGTATTTTTAGAACTCTAGTGGCATACGAATATTTGTGCTGGTCCGAAACTCGATTTGTCACGAGCAGTCGCCTTAACCACATCGGCTACCCGTGCACGCTTCCAGGACTGACCCAAATTTCCATATGTCACTCTGTCTACAGCCTTGTACCATAATCGCCTAGAGTCATGACTTGATCTTCGCAGCTTTACAGTCGATGCCAAGATATTCGCACTAAGCGAATTTGTTTCGAACTAATTTCATGTGGCTATCGATCGTCGGTAAAGTCTATTTTTTTCAGATACGCAAGTAAATTTTTCTGTTACTCCTTAAATAATGCGTGTCCGTATTTTGAAACTGATGATTCGGTAATAGTCACATCTTTCAGTAACTGCCTTCTTTCAAACTGAAGTACGTCCTCCTTGAAATGTAAGAGTATTTCACTTGTCTCTTGCGTACTAGGTAGAATAGTTCTGTCGTGGAATATTCTTCCAAGGATATCTCTGTCGTACCAATATATAATTTCATTGGAGCCTTCCAGTGCTTCCACGTCTCTTAGACGTGGACAACATTCTTCCATCATGTGTCTGCAATGACTCAACTGTACTCTTTGCAAATATCTACCAGCTGGTATCCTCTTTCATTTCTTTCCCCTATTGAATATTCCACTATTAATCTTTCTCTTAATTTTCCTACCATCGAATTCCAGCCCCCGAAGACACTTAAATGTTCATCTTCTTAACTATGTGAATAATTTCTTTTATCTCATCACACGTTCTTTCAATTTCTTCACCATCCGCGGAGCTAGTTGTCATACAAACATTTTATTGTGGCTGTTGTTGTCTTTGTATCTATCATTGCTACGATAACGGGTTCGCTGTGCTGTTCATAGTAATTTATCGTACTTTCGTATTCATTGTTAGAACTACTCCTGAATTGCCCTTATTTAATGTTGTGTTGATAACCTTGTAATCAACTGGCCAGAAGTCCTATTCTCCCTGCCACCAATTTTCATTATATCTAACTTCAACCTAACAATTTCTCTTCTTAAATTCTGTAACCTACACACCCGATTAAGGGATCTAACACTCCTTGTTCCAAGTCACTGCACACGAGTTTCGTCTTCCCTGAAGAAAACATCCTCTTGAGTAGTGTCGGCCTCGAGATCCGTTTGGGGAACGTTTTACCTCCGCGATAATTTACTCAGGAAGATGCAATCACACCTAAGCCATACAATAGAGCTGCATGCCTTCGGAACATATGACGGTTGTAGTCCCACCTTGCTTTCAGCCGTTCGTAGTACAAGCACAGCAAAGCAATGTTGGCTTATGATCAGTCACCCACACTGTTACCCCAGCAACTAATGAAAAGGCTGCTCCGTTTCAAAAACTATATGATAGTCCAACATCTCTACAGATACCCCTCCTTTGCGGGTGCAACACGCTGTTCACCCAACCTCTACAAAGTTCAGTGTTAGTTAGTGAGGGAAGGGGGGGGGGGAGTCAGTTTCCTTGTTGTTGTTGTTGTTGTGGTCTTCAGTTTGATGCAGCTCTCCATGCTACTCTATCCTGTGCAAGATTCTTCATCTCCCAGTACCTACTGCAGCCTACATCCTTCTGAATCTGCTTAGTGTATTCATCTCTTGGTCTCCCTCTACGATTTTTACCCTCCACGCTGCCCTCCAATACTAAATTGGTGATCCCTCGATGTCTCAGAACATGTCCTACCAACCGATCCCTTCTTCTAGTCAAGTTGTGCCACAAGCTCCTCTACCCCCCAATTCTATTCAATACCTCCTCATTTGTTATGTGATCTACCCATCTAATCTTCAGCATTCTTCTGTAGCACCAAATTTCAAAAGCTTCTATTCTCTTCCTGTCCAAACTATTCATCGTCCACGTTTCACTTCCATACATGGCTACACTCCATACAAATACTTTCAGAAACGACTTCCTGACATTTAAATCTATACTCGATGTTAACAAATTTTTCTTCTTCAGAAACGCTTTCCTTGCCATTGCCAGTCTACATTTTATATCCTCCCTACTTCGACCATCATCAGTTATTTTGCTCCCCAAATAGCAAAACTCCTTTACTACTTTAAGTATCTCATTTCCTAATCTAATTCCCTCAGCATCTCCCGACTTAATGCGACTACATTCCATTATCCTCGTTTTGCTTTTGTTGATGTTCATCTTATACCCTCCTTTCAAGACACTGTCCATTCCGTTCAACTGCTCTTCCAACTCCTTTGCTGTCTCTGACAGAATTACAATGTCATCGGCAAACCTCAAAGTTTTTATTTCTTCTCCATGGATTTTAATACCTACTCCGAACTTTTCTTTTGTTTCCTTTACTGCTTGCTCAATATGCAGATTGTATGACATCGGGGAGAGGCTACACCCCTGTCTCACTCCCTTCGCAACCACTGCTTCTCTTTCATGCCCCTCGACTCTTATAACTGCCATCTGGTTTCCGTACAAATTGTAAATAGCCTGTCGGTCCCTGTATTTTACCCCTACCACCTTCAGAATTTGAAAGAGAGTATTCCAATCAACATTGTCAAAAGCTTTCTCTAAGTCTACAAATTCTAGAAACGTAGGTTTGCCTTTCCTTAATCTTTCTTCTAAGATAAGTCGTAGGGTTAGTACTGCCTCACGTGTTCTAACATTTCTACGGAATCCAAATTGATCTTCCCCGAGGTCGGCTTCTATCAGTTTTTCCATTCGTCTGTAAAGAATTCGTGTCAGTATTTTGCAGCTGTGACTTATTAAACTGATAGTTCGGTAATTTTCACATCTGTCAACACCTGCTTTCTTTGGGATTGGAATATTTTATTCTTCTTGAAGTCTGAGGGAATTTCGCCTGTCTCATACATCTTGCTCACCAGATGGTAGAGTTTTGTCAGGACTGGCTCTCCCAAGGCTGTCAGTAGTTCTAATGGAATGTTGTCTACTCCCGGGGCCTTGTTTCGAATTAGGTCTTTCAGTGCTCTGTCAAACTCTTCACGCAGTATCATATCTCCCATTTCATCTTCAACTACATCCTCTTCCATTTCCATAATATTGACCTCAAGTACATCGCCCTTGTATAGACCCTCTATATACTCCTTCCACTTTTCTGCTTTCCCTTCTTTGCTTAGAACTGGGTTTCCATCAAAGCTCTTGATATTCATGCAACTGGTTGTCTTTTCTCCAAAGGTCTCTTTAATTTTCCTGTAGGCAGTATCTATCTTACCCCTAGCGAGATAAGCCTCTACATCCTTACATTTGTCCTCTAGCCATCCATGCTTAGCCCCTTTGCACTTCCTGTCGATATCATTTTTGAGACGTTTGTATTCCTTTTTGCCTGCTTCATTTACCGCATTTTTATATTTTCTCCTTTCATCAATTAAATTCAATATTTCTTCTGTTACCCAAGGGTTTCTACTAGCCCTCGTCTTTTTACCTATTTGATCCTCTGCTGCCTTCACTATTTCATCCCTCAAAGCTACCTATTCTTCTTCTACTGTATTTCTTTCCCCCATTCCTGTCAATTGTTCCCTTATGCTCTCCCTGAAACTCTGTACAACCTCCGGTTCTTTCAGTTTATCCAGGTCCCATCTCCTTAAATTCCCACCTTTTTGCAGTTTCTTCAGTTTTAATCTACAGTTCATAACCAATAGATTGTGGTCAGAGTCCACATCTGCCCCTGGAAATGTCTTACAATTTAAAACCTGGTTCCTAAATCTCTGTCTTACCATTATATAATCTATTTGATACCTTTTAGTATCTCCAGGGTTCTTCCATGTATACAACCTTCTTTGATGATTCTTGAACCAAGTGTTAGCTATGATTAAGTTATGCTCTGCGTAAAATTCTACCAGGCGGCTTCCTCTTTCATTTCTTAGCCCCAATCCATATTCACCTACTATGTTTCCTTCTCTCCCTTTTCCTACTCTGGAATTCCAGTCACCCATGACTATTAAATTTTCGTCTCCCTTCACTACCTGAATAATTTCTTTTATATCATCATACAGTTCATCAATTTCATCGTCATCTGCAGAGCTAGTTGCCATACAAACTTCCTGGTACCCAACAGAATATCATTTCGTTCCATAATTGAAGGTAAATGTTCTATACGGAGTACGAGAATCATTTCGCTCGACTTTTGATAATCTGTCGCCACATAAAAGACTATTTATAATTCGTTTAGAGAATTTCGTTGTCTTCGTGCTTCTATCAGCGACGAATATTGTGGAGGTCGCCCACATCGGCCCATCTTATTTCACTGATGCCATACACACCACGTCACCGCCATGACTTATGACGTCAGCGGTAGATTGTCACGTGGCTGCCTGCTACGATCATTACACGTTCAAAGCGACCACTGTGCTCTTTTAAAGGCATAACTCATATTCTGTGCGTTGATATTTTAGTCTATGTTATCAAACGGCTAAAATGGTCATACTTTCCCAGTTGCTTGATGCTTATTTTCCCGGGACACAAAAATTTTATTTTCAGATTAATATTGTCCAATACGGATGTGAGGTAACGGTTGTTATGCTTTTACGGTAGTAAGTGGTAGCATCCAACCGTGCTTCTATCCTACCTACAGCTCAACAAGGCGTTTCGGAACACAATGCTCTCATCATCAGGTTGTAAAAATTTAGCTCACGAGAAATTAATGAGTTAAGTCTTTGCAGCTTGATGTGAGAGCATTATCTCTCGAAACACGTTTATGAGCTGTGTATAAGACAGAAATACGGTTGAATGCCACAAATATTTCTTGTTTATTTTCAGCATTTCGTGTAATGGTTCACCGAATTTAAAAATTTAAAACATTGTCCGAATCTACTCATTAAGAGGAATAATCTTATGTTGAAGGTTTGACACATTAAGGCAGGTATTACGGCGTATGTCTTGAGGGAAAGTAACACACAGTGTGCAAATTATCCAGACTATATTCACCCAGTGTTTGAGGATGAGAGCACTTAGCGATTTCCAGCAAACTTCACACATAATTTCAAACTTGTACGAAACTTACTGTTTATGACACATCGAAGAAATTAATGAAATGAAAAAAGTTTGTCGTTTACTACACTACTGGCCATTAAAATTGCTACACCAAGAATAAACGCAGATGATAAACGGGTATGCATTGGACAAATATATTATACTAGAACTAACATGTGATTACATTGTCACGCAATTTGGGTGCATAGATCCTGAGAAATCAGTGCCCAGAACAATCACCTCTGGCCGTAATAACGGCCTTGATACGACTGGCCATTGAGTCAAACAGCGCTTGGCGGGGTCAGGGACTTCCTCTGCCTCGTGATGACTGGGTGTTGTGTGATGTCCTTAGGTTAGTTAGGTTTAAGTAGTTCCAAGTTCTAGGGGACTGATGACCATAGATGTTAAGTCCCATAGTGCTCCGAGCCCTTTGAAACAGAGCTTGGATGGCTTGCACAGGTACAGCTACATATGCAGCTTCAACACGATACCACAGTTCATCAAGAGTAGTGCCTGGCATATTGTGACGAGCCAGTTGCTCGGCCACCATTGAACAAACACTTTCAATTGGTGAGAGATCTGGAGAATGTGCTCGCCAGGGCAGCAGTCGAACATTTTCTGTATCCAGAAAGGCCCGTACAAGACCTGCAACATGCGGTCGTGCATTATCCTGCTGAAATGTAGGGTTTCGCAGGGATCGAATGAAGGGTAGAGACATGGGTCGTAACACATCTGAAATGTAAAGTCCACTGTTCAAAGTGCCGTCAATGCGAACAAGAGGTGACCGAGACGTGTAACCAATGGCACCCCATACCATCACGCCGGGTGATGCGCCAGTATGGCGATGACGAATACACGCTTCCAATGTGTGTTCACCGCGATGTCGCCAACCACGGATGCAA